>NW_027397066.1:132545524-132572648 GCF_003265705.2 Callorhinus ursinus
AAAGAAAGAAAGAAAGAAAGAAAGAAAGAAAGAAAAAGAGAAAGAAGGAAGGAAGGAAAGAAAGAAAGAGACTTTCTAAAGTTTTTCTTATAGGTTTACTCATTTTTCCTACAGCTCGTCTTTTTTGATCATTTTGATAACTTGATAAAATGTAGAAATTGGGAATTATATTGTAAGATTTTTTAGGGAAATATCAGCGTACAATAATTTCAGTCAAATAAGTGATGCCATTTTAAAAATGAGTATATAAAATTTGTCAAGCCATAAAACTTTTAACAACCCAAAGTATGTTACACAGAACATTATTTTTATGAAAAGTAATTGGTATTAAGAAATTTTTAAAATGGTAATTTGTTTGGACAATGAATGTTCTTCAGACAAAGCTAAACTGGAATTGTTACTCAAGACTTTTTAGGGCGTTTAATATGCCAATGTGAGAATCAGTTTCTGAATTTATTCATTCATGGACTCTTTTGTAGATTAGGATAGTGGTTTTCAAAACAGCAAAACAAGCTAGTTTTACACCAGGATAGACAGTAATAAAAGGAAAAAAGAAAGCAAAAATGCTGGTCAATAACTTGAATTTGGGGCATGCTTTATAAGTCACCTAGCTTCTCATTTCCTGTAACTGTACTCATTTGATGTGGTGTTTGTCAAACAAGGGGACCCATTGTCCCAGTGTGCCTGGTACTGAGGAGTTGCCTGGGACTGGAGACTTGCTGCCTAAAACAGGGATAGTACCTGGCAAACCAAGATGATTGGTCACCGTCATTGCCCCAGAATCACAGAGATCTGGATTCAAACTCCACCTTAATTTTTTTTGTGACCCTGGGCAAAATATAACCTGTTAACTTGGAATCTTCATCTATAAAACTGGAGTAAAAATATTTGTTGCATAGAATTTTTATAAAAGGACTTATGAGGAAACCACCCAGCTCAGGTTTGACATGTAGAGAACTTGGTCAACATGAGTTCTTTTTCCTCACCAGCTTTTCCCGTACTACTATGACATAGAAGAGGCTTTGCTTTACTTATTTCATTGGTAAGAAACCTTGGACACTGTAACTTACCCAAGGCAGTTGAGCAGTAAATGACAAAATCAGGGCTTGGGCTCTGTCTTCTGATGATACATTCAATGCTTTCTAAACTATATACAATTCAATTTCAAGTGTCAAGGAAAATTTGGAAAGTGGCCTTTCATAGTAAGTTTTTAGCACTTTTATAACCTGTAAAGTCTAGTACTTTTTCTTTGAATATTTTCTAGCACAGTGCAGCTGACATATGTTTAGGAATAGTTGCTATCATAATAATGACCCATAAAATGTAGCGTATTTATCCTTTTTGTATGTTGATTAAATTCTAAGTGTACATAGAACTTCTTTTCATTCCCTCTTTTTGTTGGCTGTCAGAATATTGTTTTCTGGTTCCAGTGATTACAGTAATGTATTATTGAATAATGTCTGATGACTATTGGGCAGAACAAACATGTTTAAAATGCATATTTCATTTTGTATTTGAAAAATAAGTCTCAATAAATATACATTTAAAATGGAATAAAAAGTGCATTTGGAAAATGGAATAAAAAGTGCATTTGGAAAATGGACCATAAAAACATTTTCCCAGATTTCTTCTTAAAGTGTGGATATGATGCGATTGTGATACAGCACTGCAAAACATAATGGCCCCCCACTGATTTATAAATTTCCCTCAGCTGAGGGATTTCACAGAACATAAACATCAGGGCAGAGATGATGCATTTGTTTTCAAAGAAGGAAATAGTTACATAGTTACATTGCCATCATGTTCCCTTCAAATTAATTTACATCTTGTTTAGTGAATGGTAGAATAAAACTGAAATACCTAACTCTCCAATCAAAAATATGAATATATTTGTTTAGAAAAATAAATGAGCCACTTATGTAGAACATAAACAAAGAGGAACTCTGGATACAGTGTCTGTTTATTGTGTGCCAGTCCAGAATTATGTTTCTATGATTGTGACTTTTAATTTAAAACAATAATAGGCTGGAGACTTGATTAAATTTGAACATTTGAAAAAGGTTGAAAGGATTTTTCTTCCTAGTGTGCTCATGCTCTGAATCATAATTGTAACATGCTGCATGGGCCTCAATGCTTTTAGTTCATTCAACCTAATCTTATTTTTTAATGTAGTTTGCCAACATTTATAGACCTCTAAAACATTTAGCAGATGGCTTTATAGATTTCTCATAGTAATATGAGCAGGCTGACTCAATGAAGATTTTGGCTTTGAACTGTTATTGTAGCTTTTTAATGTGCTTTGCAATACATTTTTTTAATATCCAATTTATTTAATTTAGGCTCTGTTTCCTATTCAGTGATCTAGACTTTATTTTAAAAATTACATTGGCAATGAACTAATTACTGTATAAGAAAGCAAATTAATCAACTTTTTTTTTATCTAGGAGAACAGAAACAAACATGTATATAAAGCAGATAAATCCTGATGTGTTATCTTATTTCTCCATATTTTTTCTTAAGTAAATAGGATTTAAAACAATACCTTTGATATAATACAGTTTTTCTTAAAAAACAGTACATGCATATTCTAGAATAGTTGGAAAATAATTATAATCATGTATGCTTCCACCCTATTATTAAAACCATTTTGTTTATTTTTCTTTCCCTTATTTGTTAAAGGGATATTACTATTTTTTACCACTCTCATTAATCAATGAAGAAGGTATTTTTTTAATTTAGTTGTAATAATGTTTTTCACTAATTTTATAATTGACATTATTCATATTGTTATATAACCTTTATTAGTATCACTTTTTAATGGCTGCATTATATTTTCTTAAGGCAGAAAGTATAGGTTTTAAACATTCCTTTACTGACAGAAATGTGGGTTGTTTCTAAATATGGATGGATCTGTCACATACTATATTTTGCTAATTTCTCGCATATAGTATGGAGAAAAAGGTTACAGATTTTTTGCAAAAAAATAGTGATGGGTTTTATTTAGATCTGTCTAGCTGAGATATTTGTGAGAAACTCAAGTGCATCCATCCGGGAGATAATCTAAATATGTAGAGGACTCATATTTAGGCCGGCAATGACATTGTGTTAAGTGGTTTCACATGAGAAGAAATAAGGAAGAAAACCTCTAGGTTTACAGCACTCAGTCACAGTGCTCATGGCCTCAAAATCATATTCTCTTTTTCTTCATCTTGCCAATTTTCCCATCAAATTTGACTCATTCATATGGTCACAGTGCTCACGGCCTCAAAATCATGTTCTCTTTTTCTTCTTCTTGCCAATTTTCCCATCAAATTTGACTCATTCATGTGGTCAAATGAAAGCGATTCAACTAAACTAATATGTGCAAAGATTAAATGACTGATAACCTCACACTGCCATTTTAGTATTAGAAAAATGGAGGCTTAAGAAATTTCTGGATACATGGAGGGGATGATTCAAACTACATAAACTATTTTTCATTTGCCTTCTTGTAATATCTCTCATCTTAAAAGGATAAATCAGACATCTACCTACCATCAGACCAATTTATAACACTATGATAGGCATATTGCAACTATTTGTTTATAACCTTTTCACTAGACTGGAAGAGAACATGAATCCTGTAAAGACAGGGTCCATATCAAGATCTCTGACTTCCCTGCCTGCATTCTTTTCTTCCTTCCTAAGTCTTTTCAATGTGTCCGGCCCTGCCCAGGGCTCTGAGAATTCAGCGGTGACAGATGAGTTTTCTCCTTTCCTAGAGTAAATATTCCAGTGGGGAAGAGAGATGAAATAGAGAAATAATGAATGCATGAACAAGATATTCAGATACTGGTAGAGACTATGAAGGAAGTAAATAAGGTCATGTGAAGAGGAGTGATTGACTCTGTGCTGGGCAGGAAGGGCATCACTGAGGAAGTAATGTTTGAGCACATACGTGTAATTTGAAGCCATGACCTGAGGGAGACCACTTAGAGAAAGAGCAAGTAGGGTTGATATGGAATGGCAAGTTTAGAAAATTACTCTTACATTTTCTAATGAAGGAAACAGAAAAAAAAAGGTGGGTATTGGAAGGAGATATAAACCTAAGAAGCAGTTATTACATCTATCATCTATCGATCGATCGATCGATCGATCTATCATCTATCATCAACATCTATCTATCGTCTATCATCTGTGTATCATCTATCTATTATCTATCATCCTCTATCTCTTTATTTGTGGTAGGAGATATCAGAGCATTTGAAGTGCTAATAGAGATGATCCAGTAGAGAGAGAAAAAAGGCTGATGCAGGATATTGAGGTTGTAATTGTAGATGAAATGTCCTTAGAAAGATTCGAGGGACTGTATCAGGGCACTGGTGGAGTGGCTGTCCTCGTGTAGGAGCTTGGCCACCTCATGTGTCATCAACTCAGGAGGGAAACAGAGAAAATATGATCTTGGCAGTTTTATGGTTGAAAAATAAAGGGTTTCGGTCTGAAGGCTTCTATTTTTTTCAGTGATGTGTAGGCAAGATAATCAGCAGGAATTCAGAGAAAGAGAAGTGCGCAGAGTTGTGGGTTTTAAGAGAAGAAAAGAGAAGGTATAAAAATAATCATTTTTGAGAGTGGAAGAAAAAAGTTGCTCTAGAAAGGAGGCGGAGGACTTGGAAATACTAAGTGCCCATTTGGTATTTGTGGTCAAGAATTTTAGGGTGTGGCAAAATCAGTATGATACTGTATTTTTACCTAGCTTCACTGTACTTTTGTTACCCACAGATTGTATTTTTACTCAGCCTCACTGTACTTTTGTTACAGAAATTTCCTCAGTATTCAGTAAAACTTTTATGTAAAAATGTGATTTATCATTAACAATAGCAACATGATACAGTTGATAGATGGCAGTATATACACATGCATGTAATAATACCTATCCAGCCACTGACAATGCTTAGTACCCATAAATAATGCTCTTTTTATTCTGCTTGGCCCACAGCTCCTGTAATAATCCTGCTGTCCAACTGGTATCTGAATACCATAAGTTTGGAACCAACGTTATTTTATCATAGACTGTTGAAGGATGAAGGGGGCATAGAAATTATGAAATTTGATGGTTCTTCTTGATTACCATAACTACCTAGGGGATCTTAAAAACAAATATTTCAAGACTATAGAATTAGAGACTTAAACTAATCAATATTCTTTCCCTATTGCCAAATGAATCCCGCATTAGTGGAGGCATATTTGTTTGTAAATTTGATAATTTCCTATATCCCTAAGTCAGGCCATGAAGTGATGTTATAATAAGAAATTGGTTTAAAAAGAAAAGACCCAATTATTATAAAACATCTCACCCAAGATAACTGAGATACTAACATAATAGGAAATGCTTACAGTCAAGAGCACACTGCACAGTCCCAATATTCTGTGCTACCCCTCAGATTCTTAGACTTCTACAAGCAGGAATTTGTCTAAATTCTTGGACTGTGATGTGGTGTTGTATGGTGGCCAGCTGCAACCCAGATGGCCAGTGTGTGGTGAGCCTCTGAATTTTTTCCCATTCTTATGAAATGTGTATGATGTTTTTCAGTATACTTCTGCTCTGACGTATGACGCTGTTCAAGTGATGACTGAAGCTTTCCGCAACCTACGGAAGCAGAGAATTGAAATCTCTCGAAGGGGGAATGCAGGAGATTGTCTGGCAAACCCAGCAGTCCCCTGGGGACAAGGTGTAGAAATAGAAAGGGCCCTCAAACAGGTTAGTCACTCAAAATGATTGTGAATATGACTTAACAATGGACACTATTTTTTTTCCCACTTTGTTAGTCTCCTTGCTATGTTTAATGTAAAGTGAATATTATTTCCTAACTGCACAAAGGTAGGTTGAAGGGTGAAAAGAATTTTTTAAAAACGTAGTTTCTTTGGGGCACCTGTGTGGCTCAGTCGTTAAACGTCTGCCTTCGGCTCAGGTCATGATCCCAGGGTCCTGGGATAGAGCCCTGCATCGGGCTCCCTGCTCAGCGGGAAGCCTGTTTCTCCCTCTCCCCCTGCCCCTGCTTGTGTTTCCTCTCTAGCCGTGCCTCTCTCTATCAAATAAATAAATAAATAAATCTTTTTAAAAAAATGTAGTTTCCTTAACTTGACCTGGGTGAGAGTAATCTGTACAGTTTATCTTTGGTTGCAGTAAATTGATAACCGTGTGGCTTTCCCATTTCCTCATTAGGTTCAGGTTGAAGGTCTCTCAGGAAATATAAAGTTTGACCAGAATGGAAAAAGAATAAACTATACAATTAACATCATGGAACTCAAAACGAATGGGCCCCGGAAGGTAAATCATTAGTGATCTAAAGGCAGTTTTCTCTGCGAGGAGGTGAGTTTGCTAACCCATCACCTCTTCTTCCAGAGAGTCCTGGAAATGTATATTCACATAGGTAGAGTTTATCTACTTCCAGAAACAGATGTATTTTTAAATATTTTTTCTAAACCTAATCTATTCATTTCTGGTAAGTAATATTGAAATGTAATCTTCAAATGACTGTGAATAGAACTGTTTTTGTTTTTCTTTGTTTTTTGATCGAGGTATAAGAACTTTAATGAGAAGAAAAAGAAACTATCACGGACAGTTTATGGTTCAGAAGACAAAGCATAGTTGGTGCACATATACATTGTTTTAATTCAATACCTTGCTTTTAACTGTTATGGATAAAATTCCATTGCTTGGATTTATTCCTATTTCTATATGATCACTCCCAAACAAATTAACCTGGAAAAATATGAGAAGTGAACATGAAGAGATAAGCCGTTTTTAAGAATTGCTTTTGTTTCGTTGTTTTTATAATCTCTATTTCTATTAGTCACAAAAACAAAAGACATATCTTTGTTTAGAAGAGACCTAGTTAATGTAGATAAAATTTTTGATTCATACATGGGTTTGAAATAATTCAATGCTTGGCTAATAGAAAGATCATTTATCCATGTGCCCATTTCTGTAACCTTTTTCAGATCGGATACTGGAGTGAAGTGGACAAAATGGTTGTTACCCTTACTGAGCTCCCTTCTGGAAACGATACCTCTGGGCTCGAGAATAAGACTGTTGTTGTCACTACAATTTTGGTAATTAGCTACTGATGTCTATGCTTTCCTGCAGTTTTTCTTATGAAAAATATCTGCCAACTAGAATTGCTGTTTGTATTTTTGGATAATAACTAATGTAGTGTTGCTTTGGCACTGTTTTAATCATGTATAGCATATTTACTCTGTCAAAAGGACCACACAAGCATGAGCTAAAGCACTCAAAATATCTCTTATCCTCTTCAATACTGAAATTTAGCTTGACAGAAAATTCGTACACTGTTGCGTCCACAAATGTGAACAACTGGGGAAAGTCTGGAAGAGCATTCCTTATATTTACTCGTGTGCTTTACCTTTCACTTCCCATGTGATTCTGGGTACCATCTGTCTTTGCATTTATTAATAATGTTGGCAACGTCTCTTTATAAGATGAACTCCTAAAGATAAGGATAACTTCCCTTCTTTTTAGCCCCGAATCTCAACACAATCGTTGGCACATAGCCAGCGCTGAATGAATGAGACAAAATTGAACCGAATCTTGATCATCTACGCTCTGGAGAAGTGGAAGGTAGATGTAGATCATCGTGACAAGCTGTTGGTGAAATGAGATGGAGAAAATAGGGTTCACTAATAGTGATTTTGCAACAAAAAATTGTATTTTATTTTACTAAGCAGTGATGCAGTAAAATTGTGGGATTCATTATTCTAACAATATTGAGAAGAAAAATATAGATAGGTTAATAAGGGATTTGGGAAAAACATTGGTTGGCTTTTGGAAATATCTTAATAAGTGTAAGCTCCGACACGTGAGGGCTTTTGCCTTCATCATGCCATTGAGAGGGACTATCTCACCAAACTCTCAAATATGCTTGATGACACTTTCCAGTAGAGAATTTTGTGCTATGTTGAAACAGGTGGAAGCTACTCTCCCTCCTTGTGATATTGTTCTGGGATATTATATCTCATAGATGAAGTGAGACATGAAATCTGAGAGGGTAGCATTAGCACATCACCATGGCAATGACTCTTTAGTCTGTCCATTACTGACTATGAACCTGATTTCCACATGAACCTTATCTTTGAAGCAGCAATACACAGGCTTTTGGGTGAATGCTGATTCTTGAGTTTGGCATAACCTTAACCTAGAATAGGAGTATGGTGGGTCCAGAGTTGAATAAAACAGATGTCGAGCAGCATTATTTCTACCTAAGCTCTAGGAGTTAACAAACATGACAAGGGGACATGCCAACAGTTTTTGCTTTTGAGTTTCTTGTTTGCTTTGGTATGGCTAGATACAAGCTATATTAATGAAATATAATACTAGACATTTGAGGACCTTTTTTTCCCAAAAGTATTATGCTTAATTTTTTTTCCTGCTGATATTTTCCACCATTCATATTCTACAATTTCTCTGGCTAACAGGTAATAATTAAACCAGAAGACTTCATTCAGTGAGAGTAGTTAACATAGCCTAATGAAAGCACTGTCTTTCCATCTAGGAATCTCCATATGTTATGATGAAGAAAAATCATGAAATGCTTGAAGGCAATGAGCGTTATGAGGGCTACTGTGTTGACTTGGCTGCAGAAATCGCCAAACATTGTGGGTTCAAGTACAAGTTGACAATTGTTGGGGATGGCAAGTATGGGGCCAGGGATGCTGACACGAAAATTTGGAATGGGATGGTTGGAGAACTTGTATACGGGGTAAGTATAGCTCTTGTCCCAAATAAAGTCATTCAGCTTGAACTCTTGTTGACAGAATGCCCCCTTCCTGGCCAAGTACCTCTATCTGAGGTTGTTAGTTTCCCACATTACTGAAGAACACTATCTTATTTCCTTGTGAACATCTGAAAATTAAAGATAAAATCAGAAGCAAACATGCACACTAAATGAGACAGACATTCTATCTGTCTTGAAGCATATGAACCATATGCATTGTTCAAAGGTGCCAAAGGCATAGATTCAGTGTAGAGAGGTAATTATCATAATCAAGTCAGATGGGTATACTGTGTATTTATAAAAATGAGGGATATTTGGGGAACAAATTGCTTTTTCGTTTATTCTTTACTGGAACCCTCCCAGGGAAATAATTACTGACATTTCCCTGATTTCCTTTTCTTCCCTTTTGATCCAGTAATGTAACCATGATTCCTTTCTGACCATGACTCCAGGTACTATTACTTTCATTTGTTTCCCTTACAGAAAGCTGACATTGCAATTGCTCCATTAACTATTACCCTTGTGAGAGAAGAGGTGATTGACTTCTCAAAGCCCTTTATGAGCCTCGGGATATCTATCATGATCAAGAAGCCTCAGAAGTCCAAACCAGGAGTGTTTTCATTTCTTGATCCTTTAGCCTATGAGATCTGGATGTGCATTGTTTTTGCCTACATTGGGGTCAGTGTAGTTTTATTCCTGGTCAGCAGATTTAGCCCCTACGAGTGGCACACTGAGGAGTTTGAAGATGGAAGAGAAACACAAAGTAGTGAATCAACTAATGAATTTGGGATTTTTAATAGTCTCTGGTTTTCCTTGGGTGCCTTTATGCAGCAAGGATGCGATATTTCGCCAAGGTTGGTTACTCACCTGCTTCAACTTTGTGCATTTTAGGTCTCAAGTGGATATTCATGGTGTTTATGAATTCACTATAAAGAAGTAAACAGCTGCCGACTACCTGTCTAAGCAGTTTAAGACTCTTCAGGACAGACTCTTACCATCGGCATAAGTCTGTGAAATACTCGAGCAGTGTTCTTTGAATGTTGGTCATGTATTTCCTGGTGAAATTATACACACCATGGAGAGGCTATAAAATGCATAAGGTTCCTATCATTCCATGCCTTCTTGGAGGGGTACCGTGTTTTTGCTGCATATTCTCATTTTACAGTCATCTGTGTGTTGATCCACAGACCTGTATATGGGAAAGTGGGCAACATTACTTATTAACAACAAAAGCAACAACTTGTTTACAAAACTTCATTGGCACACATCCCATCTCTTTTATTTTCCCATTATTAGCTCATGCAGATGGTTTCAGAGAGATATTATAAAATTCTTTTAAAGGTTACGTCGCTGAATTAAAGGGAATGTACGATAAGATATTTTCCAAGTATTTAGAAATACATGGTTGAGTAATAATGATGACTGATTCACTGCAGCTTGTGCTATATTCAGTAGTAATACACACACATAATGGAATACATTTCTGCACCTCTAGTCTCATTTTGATATATTAGGTACTGCACTAGAATGCCTAAATATAATGAATATCTCACAAAATACATTTTGCCTTTTTTCATGTTACATACATGAATAAGAAGGTTAGCCATATCTGGCTCTTTGGAAGAATAAAACATGCTTTTTCTAGTGTGATTCTTTCACATTTAAAGCCTAAATTAAGGTCTACTGGCACATTTTAGTCTAGGTTTGATTACTGTCCTTTGATCTATGGGATATCTTAATAACTAGTAAAGGGGATGATTTTTCTAATACTATTTCATTATATTTGTTTCTGAGCACTTTGGAGATAACTGATTAATTTCAAAAAACTATATGAGAAACTCAAAAGTTTGTATCTTTTGCAGTCTTTTTTGATGACTCCACCCAGGGAGATAAATTAAATATATCACATATGCAGAAATTATTAATGACTTACTTCTCTGTTAGTAGGACACATTGTTATAAATTATTTGGACCTAAACAATCTTAATTCCCAAAATTCCCTGTGACTTCTTTGTGGAACTGCACTGAATTAGCAATATGCCAATGGTATTTGCATGGCATATATGTATAATAATTTTAATATATAGTGTAGAAAAATATAGAAATATAGAATAATGCTACATATAATAATATACATAAATATGATGACCTCCCACAAAATATATGATTCATAGTTTTATCTCTATAGTTTATCTGATTTAAGTTAAAGACATAAAGAGAAGTTTTTAATAATGAGGGAGAAAATACTAACCAAATGGGGATCTCAGAGAATATTCTGGTCCATAAGTGACAATAAAATTATTCATTTTTGGTAAGAAGGCTACTGAAGTATAATGCTACTTTAATTCTGAGATAAAATGCAATTATCCTAGGGTAACATAAATTGTGTTCTGCCTTCTGATTAAGTAAGGAGGAGCATATGAGGTTCATTATAAAGTAGGATATATTGATCTGGGTTCCTGTAGATGGATCCTTAGATTTGTTTGCCTTACTCTTCATGCATCATGGCTCTGAAGTTAGTGGTTTTGGAGTCCAGTGCTTGTCAAGGAACAGAAAACATATTTATAGGGGCTGGAGCACTGAGCACATTTATCAATATCTGTGTTACTCCAGGGTCCACCATGACAAACAGACAACTTCTAATTTTCAACAGGCCCGTTTAGTAAAATATGGCCTTTTTTTGTGCTCTTGATCTCATTCATGAGTCATGACTTCCTACAATTTGACATATAATAATTTGTATTTCCTGGTAAGATAAATAGATTTTTTAAAATTTAATTTTATTATGTTATGTTGGTCACCATACAATAGATTTAAGATAGTATATTTTTCCTTGTTATCAACTGATTTAGTTTTTGCTACAGAATATATATGAGCAAAATTTGCTTTGCTAAAAAAATTTGAGTGTACATATCTTTCATTCTATATGTGCACTTAAATATTAAACATAATGCATAATATTGGTAAATTTAATGATTTTTTAAAACAAACCAAACTATCTTTTTTTACAATGCAGTTATGGTTACTCCAGTTTAGAAAAGAACAGAGAAGCATAGTATCTAATAATAATGATGATGATGATGCAGAAATGCACAGATCACTTTGAGATACTCTTTAAATATTTTGAAAGATATTTATCACCTCTTTTCAAGTAAAACATGGTATGGAACTATATTATTAATATTAATAGAACATTTAAATTTTAATCAGGATCGATTTATTGAACTGAATTGGTCATTTTCCTGAAATCAAGTTTAGAATATGTTAACTATAGTTTTCTGAAGCCTGGAACCACAGAAATTGTGAGAGCAAAATGCTGTTAAGTTGACTTTTATTTTCCTGCTTGCCTTCTCTTTTTTCCCAATATCTCAAAAGGATTCCAATAAATAAAAATGCCATTCTTAAAACAATTATTTAATATAGATTTAAAAGAAATGGTAGAATAAAAAAAATGGTAGCATATCTGTGTTTATTTGCTCCTTTAGTGCAGATTCAGAGAGGTGAAGGTTTGTTTTTAAGTAGAGAAACCATTTTTGTCTGTCTCCATAAGACATAAATTGAATTTGCCCCTGCATAAAGTTTCTCAGGAACTCTTTCAGAAACATTAATGGATCCTTTGAAAACACTTGCAAATGGATGATAAGTTGCTCAAGAATTTTCAGTTTTGAATGATGTACAAGTTCAATAATTTTTTTGAGATATCTTGTGAAACTTTAAGTAAATTGGCATATTTAAGCTCATTAAATCTGTCTTAAGCACTGGAATAGAGAATAATTTATGTCTAACTTGTGTTTATTTTACAAATGGAACAGAACTAGTTATAAAAATAATTCTGAAATACATTGCCAATTACCATGCAGTTTATAGTGTCAAAGCAATTATTAAGAAGTCAGTTTTGTTTTAAGGGATTTGAGCTGCCCTCTTAAATATGGGGTACATGCCCTTTAATTATACTTTCCATTGTTATGGAATAGTGAACATTTTGAGAGTGGCTGTGTCGACACAAGAGGTTTCTTAAATTTAAAATGTATTTAATACCCTTCGCCTGAGAGAGAAGTTAACTTTATTCCATCCTGTCATATTTACTTAATTCTTTGCATCTCTCAGAGACTGTGATAAAGGCTCTTATATTTTTTTTTCATTGCTTGCTCACTCTCGCTCTTTCTCTTTTAGCAATAGATGTTTGTAAAAATCTTTACTTTTAAATAAGCTTCCCCACTTTTTTTTGACTGCTAGAATAGTTTATTCTACAAAGATGTATTTCTTACTGTTAAATGTCAGGAGGTCTGTTTTAAGCCATAAATTACCAAACATTTGTAATTTAAGTTTTTAGAAATGTTACCTCTTCACTGTAGCAAGTTTAATTGTTAGACAGAGCAAAGTTATTAACCCAAAATGTTATTGTATTGGATTGTTAATATTATTTAAATCCCTTTATTTTTTAAATCCCTTTATGCATAGAATCTCACCAAATCTTTCAAAATTATATGTTATGTATCTATTTCCATATCTACGTATCTATATTTATCTCTCTAGTAAAGTAAAGTAAATTATTAGAGGTCTGTTAAGCTTTTAAAAGTATTTTACATATGAATTTATGGTCAAAGAAATATTATTATTTTATTATATTGCAAATTAGGAATTTGTATCTTGGCTAACGTTTAAATGTCTAATTTTGTTTTCCTTGAGTTGTCTTTTTTCTTAAGCAGGAGGCACAGAGGAACAGGGTGATAACAGTCCATGCCAGGAAGCCTCAGATTTTTGTTCATTAAGAATTATATTTTGTGTCATCCCTTTGTTTGTTGTATCATTTTTTCCCCCATTTTCTATCCTGTGCTGCACATAAAACCTATGTTTTTTGCACACACAAAAACCCAGTGAAATTTTGGACCTTTTTGAGAGTTTTGGAACTTCATTGGCTGAATTAAAGGGAGGGTTTCTTCAATTTAGAACTTCATTTATGGTGCACATTCTTTTATTTTTAATGTTTGATTTTGTTTGTCAACTTTGTGAGTTTTACAAGTGATGTTAAATTCTCTTGTTCATGTTTACTCATGTCATGAGTGGATAGTAGGATGGGCATTGGCTGGATTATTTGCACATTTCTTGAAATTGCTTCATTATGAGATTTCATACCATAGACGATTTAGGCATTATAATTATGAAAGAATACGAGGAATCTGAAGTTTTGGCCTCTGGGTAGCTCATTAAATCTAGCTAATCTGTACTCCTTACCCAGAATGCTTAATAATTTCCAGTTTTATTAACTAGCAGATATATTAAAAAGTATAAAGTTAAATATTCCCATATAAGTCAGTATTTGCATAATATTGCTAACTTGTTTTTTTTTTTAATTAGGTCATTCATTTCACTTTACAAATCCATTTCATACTTGTTATTAGATCCCTCTCTGGGCGCATTGTTGGAGGTGTGTGGTGGTTCTTTACCCTGATCATAATCTCCTCCTACACGGCTAACTTAGCTGCCTTCCTGACCGTAGAGAGGATGGTGTCTCCCATCGAAAGTGCTGAGGATCTTTCTAAGCAAACAGAAATTGCTTATGGAACATTAGACTCTGGATCCACTAAAGAATTTTTCAGGGTAAGAGATTCCGCTTTGTTAACTTCTGATTTTGATCTTAAAATTTAACCATTTTAAACTTTGTCCTCCCCCCGTCCCTCCTGTGCTCTACACAAAGGTACTATGTGATAGTAAGCGCCATCTCTGTCTCTAACTCTGTTTCTGTCCTTGGCCTTGTCTCTATACCCCTCCCTTCCCCATCCCTGTCCTTAGTTCCATCTTGTCTGTTTTGTCATGCCTAACTCCTTAGGAGAAAAACACAACATTACAATAGAATTATAGTTTTATAAAGATTGATTGTCCTTTTGGAACAAAATTGAAGCAAAGTATAGTTAAGTTTAGATTGTTATTATCTTTGAAACAAAAGTTTTTTTTAATTTAAATAATCATGACTGTCATATATTTTACACAGTTTACTATTGAAAACTTAAAAATAATTAAAAAAAAGAACTTTCAAATCAGATATGTTAATTCTGTGTCAGGAGACAGATGATATAAATGTGTGAAAATCCTGAGTTTTTTTCAAACCCTCCAAGAAAAGGCTAACAAAGGTCTAAATGGGTAGCATAATTATAGTGTGTCTATTAAATATATTTTACTTTTCAAAAAAATTGTGACCCTGTGGTATTTGTTTATAGGACAAGCCCAATAACCTGACGTCAGTATAATTTTTTTCATTATACTATTTTCTCTAAATAAGAACTCATTCTATTGAAATGTTTAATATAGCTGATAAACTTAGGTTTTAGGCCAGTATATATAATACATGATGATATCTGATAATCCAACTAAATCTTTGAATGCATCTGAATTTGCTTGAATGAAATCTAGGCCACTCCAAAATTAGGATTAGGACCCATTGAAATAGTAGAGTGTAGTTTGAAGACTGTCTCATCTACATTGCCTCTGGTATTTTTTTCCAACTAACTTCAGTTGAGCTGAAATATGACAGGAGAACAAGGGGGGCGGGCAGACCACAGCTGATAATAGATAATAATCTGGATATGTGAAGGGAGGGCAGGACCTTGATGCTTTCTTTAAGCACTGCAATTTAAGTGCAGAAGTGTGGTCAATCTATCAGCAGCTACTGTGACTTTAATGCAGTTCTATGTATGAATGTTATAATACAGATTTGCTACTAATAACAATTTGCTTTCATTTATGAACATGTATGTAATATGTATATAAACACTTTTTCTGTAGCACAGTGTTCTAGCTTGATCATAACAATGGATCTATTAAAATAAATTAGAATATTTCATGGTTCTTAATTAGAAGTGTATCTTGAAGCAGTTTTTATTATTTGTATTCCAGTAGGACTTGCATTTATTTTATTTATATATTTTATTCATATTCTTCCTCTTGAAGTGAATGAAATATGTGAATGAATAAGGTACTTGCTGTATCATGGTTTACTTAGTGCTACTTAATGTTGATTAAAATAATCTTAATTGTTTCCGATACTGCCTTACAGATTAGTAAACATATGTTGAGAGTTACTGTCATTAGCTTGTTTGCACAATAGTAATACCAAGTACTCTCAACAACTGTACATTCACATTTCCAGAGCTTGGCAGGACACCTTAACTCAGTCAATCATAGAAACATATGTGTAATAATCAAGATGCCAAGATTTTGTGATCGGTATACTCAAGTTCCCTAGTGGACAAGATAAGAAGGCTAGATGACTCTGGGAAAAGAATGCTGTTACTCTTGTGTTTCAGTGCACTAACTCCATGAAGACCATGGTTCCAACAAGCAGTATATTCGTGTATATGTATATCCACTTGACAACATAATTTGTGGTGTGCCATTTGCCAATATAAGATTGTGGAGCTTACCCTTTCTAGAGTAATCGGGAAGTGATATTGAGTAATTAGGCAAACTGGTAATTTTTATTGGCGTAGCTTTCCCAAGCAGTTTCTTGTGCATTATCTCTTTGCTTATTTATTTATTTAAAGTATAATTAACATACAGTGTTACATTAGTTTCAGGTGTACAATAAAATGATTCAACAAGTCTACACACTACTCAGCGCTCAGTACTCTTTGGTTATTTATTAAAGTATAAATAACATACAATGTTATATTAGTTTCAGGTTACAATAAAATGATTCGACAATACCACACCTTAATCAGTACATTAAGTGTACTTTCAATCCCCTTTATGTACTTTACCGATCTCTGCCCCACCCCCACAACCACCAGCTTGTTCTCTGTATTTAAGAGTCTGGGTTTGTTTGTTTGTTTGCTCGTTTGTTTTGTTTCTCAAATTCCACATATAAGTGAATTCATATAGTATTTGTCTTTCTCTGTCTGACTTATTCCACTTAGCATTATTCCCTCTCAGGCCATCTATGTGGTTGCAAATGGCATGATACCATGGTGTGTATATAACACATCTTCGTTATCCCGTTATCTTTTTGAATACCACAGTACTTATGCCTGATAATCAAGGCAATGATTTTTGTTTGCAGACCATGCATTATTAAGCTAAAGCTCAGATAACTGACCAAATTCAGGAAGCTAGGAAGTGTGTTGAGGCCTTTTACCCCTATAGGGTTCTTTTGATATCCCATTTTTACTTGCAGATAAAAGTCTCTGGATTTATTTTGCTGTGCCCATGCTCAGTTTCAGTTATACCCATGTTTGCCTGTGTGAAATTAGAGAATTATAATGGTAGAAACTCACGCTTCCCTTCAACATACCTTCAAAAGGAACTGTTGGTGAATCAACACTGGTTAGGTCTCAGTGCATATAGCATTGTAGTCAGCTTCTCCACATCTAGAGAAAGAAGAGCATGGCCTCAAAAGTACTTAGGAGCCACACTATTTACTCTATTAATATTGATTCCCAGTAAAGGGAAGCTACTAACATCACCACATCAACAGCACACATCACCAGAGTGAATAGGAGCTCGTCATGCTAATTTTTCCATTGACATATATGACATGGTTATAATTTGAGAAATTATGTATATGAAAGGTTTGTTTCTAAAAGTTGGATTCAATAAAAAGGTGCTGCTTAATCATGAGTAACTTGGAATAATTTTGATAACCGTATTAATGTTTGATAATTGGATGCCGTGATGATAATAAGTGAGGACAACCTTATTCTTGCTTTTGACTCCCAGAAATATTTTCTCGGATACTGTGGTTTTCCAGCTGTATTCATCATGCCTCATACCTTTTCACATAAAGTTTACTGCAATAGCATATGGAGATTGAATAAGAGCTTCCCTTTCGAAAAAAAGAATTTCTCTTTAGACTGTTATTTAAAATGTAATGGATAAGGTGAAGCTAACTCATAGACATCATAAAAGCAAAATATAATTGATTTTCACTAGCATTCTTTCCCTTAAATCCTTGGGTATATTATAGTTTGTCTATTAGCTGTAGTCTGATTGAATTTCTAAGCTTCTGGTGGAAAATGTTACACGGGAAATTCTCCTTGCTTCTATTCCTAAAATTGACATTCACTACACATCTTGGGTCATCCTCTCTCAACTGTCCTTTAGCTCTAGGCATGCCTGGGGCTTCTGTAGGTGGATTCAGGACAGAGTGAAAGCAGGCAGACTCATGGTGCCCAGTCTGTCAGGAAAGGGAATATAGATGCAGTGGGCTGAAGTTAGACTGAAGACATGTATTGTACTCCTTGTTCCCGGGCCATCTGTTGTGCTTACTTCCAGACCTAAGGAAGCTAATTCCATGTGGAAGAAAAATATTTACAATTTTTACCATTTGCCAATATTTATAGTTCTAAAGGTTATCTTATGTTTCCTAATATAGCTCAATTTGGCTTCATTGGAAACTTTTTCCTATTACACTGCTTATGACTAGGGATTTTATTATTTATATTACTAAAAATTTTCTACTGTCTGAGAGTTTATCAAGCCACCTTTTGGTTTTTATCACAGCAAGAGCTTTGGATTTAGTCATTGGAGAAATTGATTTGGGAAGCCAAGTCATTGTTTAAATTTTAAAGATATGTAACTAGCTAAAGAATGAAAAATAACTTGTCTTTTATCCAAACATAACAAATGTTTCCTAAAAGTATATCTTTGTTGGGATAAAAGCACATTATTTAAAATTATAAGATGAATATTCCATCCTTCATAGGGACTTATCTGTTTTGTCCTAAGATAATATGAGTTACCCAATTTAAGTCTAAAGTATTTTTCAGATTTCAGGTAAATAATTTAATAAACTGTGTTATAATAATATTGCTTTAGTAAAGTCAGTAAGTGTGCATTATTTTCAGAATTCCAATTTCAGCTGTAAATTTTCTAAAATAAAATCAGGTATAACCAGTAAAACAAACATGAATGAAATATTTACATTGTTCTGCTAGAGAGAGACAATAAATGGAGGACAATCTTGTAACCGAGTTGTATGAAGGAAAAGACCCTGCATCTTTTTTTTTTTCCCCAGGGTTTTGTGCTATGGAACTCATGTACATCCTTCTACAGAGTGAATGATAAAGTCTGACTCATTTTGGAGCACTGATCATCTCTAATTATAGTCCCACTATAGCATACCTATAATTAAGAAAGAATTAGGCTTTCTATTATAAACCACTATTTTTAGACTTTCACATTTTGATAATTTCTTCTCTCAATAAAAGAGGACAGGTGTTGAATTAGATAAGTCTGAATAGAAAATGATTTTAGAGGACCTATATACATAAGGTTCCTATACAAACCTAGGTTTGGGGGATAGGAAATGGATGTATAAATAGACCTGTCATTGACCAGTCAATCCCTGGAACACAATTATTACTTGCAGATAAGAAGTATTTCTTCATGCCTATGCTAAATCCCTCAGACTGCAATCTGTTTATTTCCTCTGGTTTTCTCTGGAAGGATGAGGGATGGGGTGTATTATCTGAATAAGTGGTTTACTTTAATTATTCTGATTCTGGAAAAAAAGATTTTAGGACATTGTCAAAATAAAAGTATTTTCCTTCTCATTTAATGAAGTTAATTATTGCATTCTCAGAAGAGATAATTAGTCTGATAATCCATGAAATTATACTGTTGTTACCTAGCATCATAGAGATTTTTCTTCTTAAATTTCTTGGGGGAGCCTGACTATTGCTTAACCATCTGCATAGCTGACAGCTCTGCATGTTTAGGGCTTCTCTAGATGATCCATAACAAGTTGCAATCATTTCTTCTCTGGCTGTCAGGTTTTTTTTTTTCTCTGATATTTAAATTTTTCTCACCATTGCACAAAATGTCTGGGAACAGTACTGAATTCTCAAATACTTTAAGAATGCATTTAGTCTAAGCTGCTGAGAAAGCTTGTGTTCTTTCATTTCAGCTAAATGTAGCTGGTTTAACAGTGTAAGAAAGGTCAAAATGTCCAATGTTTCCTTTAAAGATTCATGGCCAATTTAAAGACTTTGTGTGTAGTCAGTAGTTCCTAAATTTGTAGGAATATAAATAAATATATGAATGACCATATTGAACCATGTTTTCTGTGCTCAAAGTGCTATGGAAGGAAAAAAAAGAATGTGTCTATTTGCTGAATTATGATTATGCAAAGTTGTAGCTTCCTCTAGAGTAACCATTATATTTTGGATACCCTCCTCCTTCCAGAGCAATGCTCGGCAAATTTAGT
The DNA here is from genome assembly GCF_003265705.2 of Callorhinus ursinus. Classification (NCBI taxonomy): domain Eukaryota; kingdom Metazoa; phylum Chordata; class Mammalia; order Carnivora; family Otariidae; genus Callorhinus; species Callorhinus ursinus. The sequence continues at coordinate 132,565,496 of NW_027397066.1, forward strand.
GTGCACTCCATCTGATCACTTCAGGTAGAGACCACCCTTGTGATGCAGAGGGGAAATGAGAGCTCGCATTATCCACTGTATGAATAATTTGCCTCTAATCAGAGTACAGAGGCTTTCTTTATTGTCCATATTAAAGAAAAAATACTCCTTTCACACTACCATCAAATTATGAGGACAGTTATTCTAGCAGAAAAGGTTCAAACAGTGGAAAATTTTTAAAATTAATCTCTCATCTCAAAACATTCCCCAAATTCCTGTTTAGATGCCTTAGAGAAAATGAATATCAGTGTAAACCTGTAGCGGTACCTTAGATGACATCATGTTCAACTCACTTTATGTTTGTGTTTAAGTAAAAGAATCGTTGTTTAGTAAAAGAGCTAGTGTGGTATTCATACTAGTTGCCATAGTAATTAATGTGGTCTCAGAGTTTTATGGAGAAGAGAACTGGAGTTGTGCAATCATTTAAATATACTGGAATCAAAATCTGAACTAAATATAAACATTGCTAATAAAATTTTAAGAGTTCTTTATTCGACTTTTGATATTTGAAGGAAAACTTGATAATCAAGTAATGTACAATTCATGTTTCCAGCATATAATATTGCTCCAGATCATAGTGAGTGATTACCAAAAACAAATTGCAAGTTAAGGTGGCTGCTTATTTTCACAGGGAAATGACAGTTTAGAAATAAAATGGTAATTGGAAAAATCAAATGTTGCCACAGTCCCAAAAAATGATATTTAAGATTTCATTTTAAGAAACAGAGAAAGGGTCAAGAGAGTGATGTCAGTAAGATGGTGAAATAGGAAGCCCCAGACCCTCTTTTTCCCACCAGAGACACTTTCTCAACAACACAACACTGACCAGTTTTCTCTGTGAGAAATCCAGAAACAAGTCAAGGGGCTCCTGCAAAAAGAATACATATAAAACCAGCTATGTCAAGCTCTGTAGGAAAATTTAGGGCATTCCCCATAATTTTCCTTGGAACAGTGCACTATAGTTGGGAGAAAGTGACTGCTCTTGGCTTCCCCCAGGGGGAGAGAAAGTGAAGATTGGACTGTATGTCCATGTTCTGATTTTTTAGAGGAACTGCTTTCTGTGTTGCTTGATTCTAAACACTAACAAAAAGAGCACTAGGTTGGGGATTGCTGAGAACAAAGGCAAAGGTTTGGACTAGCACACATTCACTCATCATAGACCCTCCCCTCCAGTTCAGTGTGGAAAAAGTGGGAAAGGATCTTCAACTCCCAGCTTCCCTTTCGGGAGGAGAAAAGTTGGAGTGTAGGTGCAATGCTTTGGCTTTATTTGGGGAGAGCGACTGCCCAAGGGACTGGTTTCTTCTTGTCTCATAGCACTGATGGGACCTGGCAGATACGAGATGCCTTGGGGCTGCTGAGAACCAAAGAGAACTGGATGGCTTGCTGCTGCTTCAGAGGACTTGTGGTATAGCAAACAGAAGCCAAAACATCTTGGCAGCCACTCCCTTGGAGAAGGGAAGAGTGGAACATGCATCCAATGCTCTAGCCTTTTGTTGAAGTACCCAGAGGACTGGTCTTTGTCTTCCCTGACTTGGAGTGCTAATGGGACCTAGCATACTCTACAAGCCTGGGGCCACAAAGAACAAAAGAGATCTGGGGGGTTGGTTATGCCAGATCCAGAGAACCAGCAGTACAGCATACAGATACCAAGAAGAACAAGGGATTATGAACTCCTGAAAAAAGATACTCACAAGTCCCTCTAATTGAAAATTTACACATACAAGTCCAAAGAATACACATCCACAGAAAAGGTTTGAGACGCCTTTAGAATATTTAACCAGGCTGATTGGTGAAGATCTTTCCCTTTACAAAGCTAATCCATACAGACTGGAAGAGGTAGCTATTTTTAAAAACGCATTATCCCAAAGCAAAGTTATAAGGCACATGAAAAACACAAAGAAATATGGTCCAATCAAAGGAAAAAATTAATGTCCAGAAAGTGACACTAAAAAAAAAAAAGGGAGTATGTGAATTACCTGACAAAGAATACCAAATAACTGTCACAAAGATGCTCAAAGAGCTCAGAAAAATGATACATGAACAAATTGAGAATTTCAACAAAGAGAAAATATTTAAAAATATATTTTGGAAATGAAGGATACAGTATCTGAATAGAAAAATTCACTATAGGGATTCAACATCATACTTGACTAAGCAAAAGAAAAAAATCAGCAAATTTAAGACAAGTCATTTGAAATTATACAATTGGGAACAAAAAGAAAAAAAAAAGAAGGAAAAAGAGTGAAGAAAGCCTAAGGGGTTTTCAAAAGGACTAATATACACATTATGGGAGTCACAAAAGGAGAAGAAAGAGAAAGGGGCAGAAAGCTTATTTAAGACAATTATGGCCCCAAACTTCCCAAATCTGGGGAAGGAAATAAGTTCATGAAACACAAGGAATTATGAGGAGGACCTAAAAAGTGTATACTGAAAAATATAATAATCAAATTGTCAAATGTCAAAGAAAAATATTTTTGAAAACCAGGAGAAATGTGACTTGTCACATACATGTGAGTATTCATAAGACTACTAGCAGGTTTATCAGCAGAAACCTTGTAGGTCAGAGAGAGTGAGATGATATATTTGAAGAGCTGCGAAAAGAAAGAAAACTACCAACCAAGAACACTATATCTAACAAAACTGTCCTTCAAAAGTCAAAGAGAAATAAAGACTTTCCCAGATAAACAAAAGTTAAGAGAGATAATCAACACTAAAAAGCCTTACAAGAAATGTCAAAGGGAATCCTTTTAGTTCAAATGGAAAGATATTAGTACAGAGCTTATTGATAAAATTACATATATTGACCAATCCAGAGTATCATACTACTATAACAGTGTTGCCTAAGTCTCTTTAATTCTGGTATTGAGGTTAAAATATAAAAGTATAAAAAATAACTATATAGAGCATGTTAACTGATACACAATGTAAAAAGATTAATTTGACATCAATAATATAAATTATGAGTGGGGAAGTAAAAGAGTAGAGTTTTTGTATGCAACTGAAGTGAAATTCTTAAGCCTAAAATCATTTTTTATGGTTATATTTTATGTAACTCCCCTGGTAACTACAAAGAAACTAACCTATAGAAGTTACACGAAGAAGTAAGAAAGTAATCAGTGTGTCACTACAAAAACAAACAAACAAACAAAACATTCAAATACTAAGAAAGGCAATGAGAGGAAAAGATGAATAAAAAAGCTACAAGATGGACTGAAAACAATTCACAAAATGGTAGGAGCAACCTATCAGTAACTTTAAATGTAAATGGATTAAACTCTCCAACCAAAAGATATAGAGTAGGATACCAAAAGGAGCATGAGGTTATGAGCTCACTGGAGAATTCTACCAAATATTTAAAGGAGAATTAATGATAATCCTTTTCAAATTCTTCCAAAACATAGAAAAGAAGGGAACAGTTCTGAACTCATTTTATGAGGCCAGCATTACCCTGATACCAAGCCAGAAAAAGACCTTGTCAGATAAGAAAACTAGAGACCAATAACCCTGAAAAATATAGATGCAAAAATTCTCAGCAAAATACCAGTAAGCCAAGCTCAACAGCACAATAAAAGGATCATAGATGGCCATGACCAAGGGGGAGTTATTCCTGAGATACAAGGATATTTCAACCTATAAAAATTAATCAATGTGATATGCCACAATTACAAAATGAATAAAAATCTCATGAGCATCACAGTAGATCCAGAAAATGTACTTTACAAAATTGAGCACCCTTCTATGATAAAAATAATAAACTAGGAAGAGAAATAAATTACCTCAACATAATGAAGTCCACATTTGAAGCCCACAGCTGACATCATACTCAATGATGAAAATGAAAGCTTCCTCACTTATTGGAGGAACTGAAAGCTTGCCCACTTATTGCCACTTTTATTTGGCATAGTATAAGAAATCCTAGCTCCAATTAGGCAAGAAAAAGAAATAAAAGACATCCAAATTGGAAAAGAAGTAAAATTCTCTGTACAGAGGTCACATGTTCTAAAATGTAGAAAACTCAAAGGATTCCACCAATCCAACCCCCCCCAAAAAACTGTTAGAACTAATAATTTCAGTAAAGTTGCAAGATGCAAAATATTCAAAAACCAGTTGCATTTCTATACACTAACAATGAACAATCTGAAATGGGATTTACAATGCCATTGCAAAAATAAAATACTTAAGAATGAACTAAACCAAGGAGGCAAAAGAATTGTTCACTGAAAACTCCAAGATTGCTGCAAGAAGCTAAAGAAGACAAAAATAAATGGGAAGAATTCCTTGTTCATGGACGGAAAGATTTAATATTGTTAAAATGTCTATACTACCCCACGATCTACAGATTCACTGGAATCCTTACCAAAACCCCACTGTTGTCTTTTGCAGAAATAGAAAAAAAAATCCTAAAATTCTTATAGAATCATAAGGATTAAGAAATAGCTAAAAAAAATCTAGAAAAATGGAAACAAGCCTTACACTCCCTGACTTCAAAACATATTAGAAAGGTATGGGGGCGCCTGGGTGGCTCAGATGGTTAGGCGTCTGCCTTCAGCTTGGGTCATGATCCCAGGGTCCTGGGATCAAGTCCCGCATCGGGCTCCCTGCTCAGTGGGGAGCCTGCTTCTCTCTCTCTCTCTCTCTCTCTCTCTCATGAATAAATAAATAAAATCTTTAAAAAAAAAAAAACAAAGGTATGGTACTGGCCTCAAGATGGATTTAGAGACCAATGGAACAGAATAAAGAACCCAGAATTAAACCCATGCATATATGGTTAAGTGATCTTTGACAGGTTTCCAAGACTGCATAGTGGGGAAAGGACAGTCTCCTCGGGAAATGGTGTTGGAATAACTGGATACCTACATGCAAAGAAATGAAATAAGACTCATACCATACACAAAAATCAACTTAAAGTTGATTAAAGATTGAGAAGTAAGATCTGAAACTATACAGCTTTTATAAGAAAATATAGGAGATAAGTTTCATGACTTTGATCTTGGCAAAGATTTGTTGTATATGACACCAAAAGCACAGGCAACAAAATGAAATGTAGACAAGTGGACTATATCAAATTAAAAAGCTTTTGTACTGCAAAAGAAACAATAACATGAAAAGGTATCTATGGAATTGGGAGAAATATTGCAAACCATGTATCTGATAAATGGTTATTATCTGAAATATATAAGGGACTTTTACACTCAATAGCAAAAAACCTACTAACCTCATTAAAAAACTAACAAAGGAGACAGACATTTCTCCTTAGAAGAATGGTCAGTGGTGTATGAAAAAATACTCAACGCCACTAACCATCAGGGTAATACAAATCAAAACCACAATGAAGTACTGCCTCACACCAGTTAGGAGGGCCATTAGAAAAAAAATAAATAAATAAAAATAAAAACATGTAGAAATTGAAACACTTGTGTATTGTTGGTGGGAATGCAAAATGATGCAGCCCCTATAGAACTACCACATGATCTAGCAATCCCACTTTTGGGCATTTATCCAAATAAATTGAAATCAGAATCCCAAAGAGATATTTTCACTACCATGATCATTACAGCATTATTCACAATAGCCAAGAAATGGAAACAGCCTAAATGTCCATTAATGGATATTTGGATAAAGAAAGTATATTACTCAGTGGAATACTATTCAGTCTAAAAAAAAAAAAAAGGAAATCCTGTCATACTGCAATATTTATGAACGTTGAGGATATTATGCTAACTGAAATAGGTTGGTTACAGAAGGACAAGTACTATATGATTCCACTTAGGTTAGGTATCTGAAGCAGTCAAACTCATTGAAGCAGAAAGTAGAAATGTTATCATGGCTGGAGGGAAGGGGAAATTGAAAGTTGCTGTTCATTGGGTATAGTTTCAGTCATGCAAGACAAAAAAGTTCTAAAAACCTTCTGTACAATAATATGCATATAGTTAATATCATACTGTGTACTTACAAATTTGTTAAAGATAGATTTCATTTCATGTATTATCTTTTACCACAATAAAAAAACACCTGACGCAGATAACACCCAGAAAAAACAAAAAATGAGGAAAGAACCTATCTTATTAGGAGGTGTTTTGTAATATTAGAAAATTTAAATTTATAAGATCTCTATCAAATCTTATATGGTTGATGTTGCTTCTTACAAAATAGTGGCTAGAATTAAAAAATGCAGATTGGTATTAAAATAAAACAAAATTAGAGGCAAACATGAATATTTATAATTTTTCAATATTAAATATACCAATCATGAGGTGGATATACACATAAACGCACAGAAATTTTAATGTGGTTAGTATAATATAGTGTATATTTAATATATATAATAAAGTACATTTTAAGGTGGCTAGTATATTCACAGAGACATGAAGGTACTTATATATAGTTATTGTCCTGTATTTTTCACTCCAACTAACTTTCTTGCTAGTTCTTTATTCTTGACATGGCAAAATAAGGGGACCTTATGCTAAATTCTTTTATATGTAAGGTAATACCTTAATGATGAAATAACCTTGAACTTTTTTATCTGAAAAGGTTTGTATCACTGTCTTTAAAATGTTTATTGCAGGATACAATAAATTTTCCATATTGGGTTAGTAGTATGATAGTGGAAGGTAAGAAACGTAGAAAATACTGTAGACTTTGATTTACTAAAGGGATTTATACTTATAAGCCAAGGGGTCCAACATGTCTACATGTTAATGATATTTTCATGGACACTCTGTGACTTTTGCTACCCTTTCTCCTTTGCTACCATTTTCTTGTTTTACTTCCCCTGAGTACGAAGGTTTTTTGTTTGCTTATTTAAAAATCAAATTCAGTAATTTTTTTATTAAGTTTTAAATTTTAATTCCAGTGTAGTTAATTTACAATGTTATATTAGTTTCAGGTGTATGGTATCGTGATTCAATAAAACTGTACATTACTTGGTGCTCATCATAAGTATATTCTTTCATCCCCATCTCCTTTTTCACCCATCTCTCCACTCACTTCCCCTCTGGTAAACATCAGGTTGTTCTTTATAGTTAAGAGTCTGTTTCTTGGATTCTCTGTCTTTTTCCTCTGCTCATTTGTTTTGTTGCTTAAATTCCACATAAGAATATACCATATATAT
>NW_027397066.1:132573048-132588048 GCF_003265705.2 Callorhinus ursinus
TATAAATATATATATATATATATATATATATATATATATATACCATACCACATCTTCTTTTTCATTCATGTATCAGTGGACACTTGGGGTGCTTCCATATCTTGGCTATTGTAAATAATGCTACTATAAACATAGGGGTGCATGTATCCCTTTGAATTAGTGTTTTTGTATTTTGAAGGTAAATACCCAGTAGTATGGTTACTGGATCATAGTGTAGTTGTATTTTTAATTTTTTGAGGAACCTCCATACAGTTTTCCAGAGTGGCTGTACCAGTTTGCATTCCCACCAACAGTGCAAGAGGGTTCTCCTTTCTCTGCATCCTTGCCAACACCTGCTGTTCCTTGTGTTGTTGATTTTAGCCATTCTGACAGGTGTGAGGTGATCTCTTTGTTTGCATTTCCCTGATGATGAGTGACATTGAGCATCTCTTCATATGTCTGTTAGCCATCTGTATGTCTTCTTTGGAGAAATGTCTGTTCATGTCTTCTGCCCATTTTTTTAATTATTGAGAGTATGAAAAATAAAAAGAAACCCACAAAAGCAGTAAAAATAAGTGTTTCTATAAAATTGGCCAAGTGATTCATAATATAAAATGATTTAAATATGATACCATATACCCAAAACATTGGGCGGGGAGAGGAGTAAAGAATGGGTTCACACTTAAGCAACCATCATTTTTTTTTCTAAAATCAAATTTTCTTAAATAAAATTAATAAAAGAAATTTAGTCCTTGTACTGGGACTTCCTTATTTTCTTTATGTAACTTCAGAGTACCAAAACACCAATCTGAAGCCTGAAAGTGGGACATGTTGTAATATTTGCTTATTTGCTGATATGTTGTTATGTAATATTTGCTTATTTGCTGATATGCTGATATGTATGTTGTTAAAGAATACAGTGCATGTGATATGGTAGTATTTCCGGAAATAACTGTGCTTCATTACAGTGAACAGTTTGTTTCTTCATAACAAAATAGAATCTCACAGTCTTAAATTAGAATAATTAACCAACAAAAAACAATTTTGCCCATAATGGCATACATCTTTTAATTGCTTAAAAAATGTTATACTTAAAATTTCCAATTTCTGTGGATACCATATTGAGGTTGGATAAAGAAGCTTAATTAAAATGTTTTAGAAGAAAACTCTCACATAAAAGATAAAGTTTCTTCTACTACATGGTGATCTCAGATGGCATTAGCATTTTCATCTTTAAACACAGAGGTTGGGTTACAAATTACCTCTCAAATTCTGTTCATGTTTGAAATACTCTGACATTTATGAAGAATTAATCATGCAAACTATTATTAAGTATATCTTACGAATGTTAACTTGCCACTTTCCTTAGCATTAAATTTCATTTTGTTAGTTTTTATTGTTACAGTTTTTAGAAAGTTCTTTGAAACTAAAACTTGCTTCCTAGGTGTTTTCATTCATTGGTCCTATTCTGACTTTAATAATTGCTTTCTTTTTCATGTGACACATAAATCAAATACATAAGATAACTATCATCTCTTCCATAAATTTTCTCATTATCTAACCTAAGAATTCTGAATTCCTTCCACCATTTTTTATTAAATTATATTTTCAAGCCCTTTATTCTGGTCTCTATATCTTTTGAATGTAGCTTTTTCAGTATTATTCTTTTATTTATTTAAATTCAATTAGCCAACATATAGTACATCAGCAGTTTCAGATGTAGAGTTCAATAATTCATCAGTTGTGTATAACACCAAATGCCCATCACATCACATGCCCTCCTTAATGCCCATGACCCAATTACCCCATCCCCCACCCACCTCCCTCCCACAACTCTCAGTTTGTTTCCTATAATTAAGAGTGTCTCATGGTTTTTCTCCCTCTCTGATGACTTCCCATTAAGTTTTCCCTCATTTCCCCTGTAATCCTCTGCACCATTTCTTATATTCTACATGAGTAAAATTATATGATAATTGTCTTTCTCTGATTGACTGATTTTGCTCAGCATAATGCCCTCCAGTTCCATCCACATTGATGTAAATGATAAGTATACATCCTTTATGATGGCTGAGTAATATTCCAGTGTGTGTGTGTGTATGTGTACCAAATCTTCTTTATCCATTCATCTGTCGACTGACATCTTGGCTCTTTCCACAGTTTGGTCATTGTGGACAATGCTGCTATAAACATTGGGGTGCAGGTGCCCTTTCAGATCACTATGTTTGTATCCTTGCAGTAAATACCTAGTAGTTCAATTGCTGGGTCATAGGATAGCTCTATTTTCAACTTCTTGAGGAACCTTCATACTACTTTCTAGAGTGGCTACACCCGCTTGCATTCCCACCAACAGTGTAAGACAGTTCCCCTTTCTCTGAATCCTTACCAACATTTGTTGTTTCCTGATTTGTCAATTTTAGCCATTCTGACTGGAGTGAGGTGGTATCTCATTGTGGTTTTGATTTGTGTTTCCCTGATGCCAAGTGATGTGAAGCATTTTTTCATATTTCTGTTGGCCATTTGTATTTCTTCTTCAGGGAAATGTCTGTTCATGTCTTCTGCCCATTTCTTAACTGTATTATTTGTTTATTGGGTGTTGAGTTTCATAAGTTCTTTATAGATCTTGGATCCTAGCCCTTTATCTGATATGTCATTTGTAAATATCTTCTCCCATTCCATAGGTTGCCTTTTAGTTTTGTTGACTGTTTCCTTTGTTGTTCAGAAGCTTTTATCTTGTTGAAGACACATTGGTTCAATTTTGATTTTGTTTCCCTTGCCTTTGGAGACATGTCTACCAAGAAGTTGCTGAGGCCAAGGTCGAAGAGGGTGCTGCCTGTGTTCTCCTCTAGGATTTTGATGGATTCCTGTCTCACATTTAGTCTTTCATCCATTTTGAGTTTATCTTTGTGTAGGGAAATGGTCCAGTTTCATTCTTCTACCTGTGGCTTTCCAATTTTCCCAACACCATTTGTTGAAGAGACTGTCCTTTTTCCTTTGGATATTCTTTCCTTCTTTGTCAAAGATTAGTTGACCATAGAGTTGAGGGTCCATTTCTGGGTTCTCTATTCAGTTCCATTGATCTGTGTGACTGTTTTTGTGCCGGTACCATACTGTCTTTTTTGTTTTGTTTTGTTTGTTTTTTATTTAAATTCAATTAGCCAACATATAGAACATCATTAGTTTCAGATGTAGAGTTCAGTAATTAATCAGTTGCATATAACATCCAGTGTTCATCACATAACATGCCCTCCTTACTCTCTTGATGATTACACCTTTGTAATATAGCTTAAAGTCTGGCATTGTGATGCCATCAGCTTTGGTTTTCTTTTTCAACATTCCTCGGGTTATTCGGTATCTTTTCTGGTTCCATACAAATTTGAGGATTATTTGTTCCAGCTCTGTGAAAAATGTTGATGGTATTTTGATAGGGATTGCATTGAATGTATAGATTTCTCTGGGTAGCATAGACCTACAGTATTTATTCTTCCATTCCATGAGCATGGAATGTTTTTACTTTTTTTGTGTGTCTTCCTCAACTTTTTTTCATAAATGTTCTGTAGTTTTTAGAGTACAGATCCTTTACCTCTTTGGTTAGGTTTATTCCTAAGTATCTTATGTTTTTTTGGTGCCAATGTAAATGGAATCAACTCCTTAATTTCTTTTTCTTCTATCTCATTGTTAGTGAATAGAAATGACACTGATTTCTGTGCACTGATTTTACATCCTGCCACTTTGCTGAATTCCTGTATGAGTTCTAGCAATTTTGGGGTGGAGTCTTTTGGGTTTTCCAAATAAAGTATCATGTCATCTGTGAAGAGTAAGAGTTTGACTTCTTCTTTGCTAATTTGAATCCCTTTTATTTCTTTTTTGTTGCCTGATTGCTGAGGCTAGGACTTCTAGTACTATGTTGAATAACAGTGGTGAGAGTAGGCATCCTTGTTGTGTTCCTGGCCTTAGGGGAAAGCTCTCAGTTTTTCCCCATTGAGAATGATTTTCACTGTGGACTTTTCAATATTGAGGTATGTACCCTCTATCCTTACACTGTGAAGAGTTTTAATCAGGGAAGAATGCTGTATTTTGTCAAATGCTTTTTGGTATCAATTGAGAGGATCATATGGTTCTTGTCCTTTCTTTTATTAATGTGATGTATACTGTTGATTGATTTGCAAATGTTGAACCACCCTTGCAGCCCAGGAATAAATCCCACTTGGTTGTGGTGAATAATTCTTTTAATGTACTGTTGGATCCTGTTGACTAGTATCTTGATGAGAATTTTGGCATCCACGTTCATCAGGGATATTGGTCTCTAATTCTTTTGGATGGGGTCTTTGTCTGGTTTTTGAATCAAGGTAATGCTGGCCTCATAGAATGAGTTTGGAAGTTTTCCTTCCCTTTCTATTTTTTGAAACAGCTTCAGAAGAATAGGTATTAGTTCTTCTTTAAATGTTTGGTAGAATTCCCCTGGGAAGTTATTTGGCACTGAGCTCTTGTTTGTTGGGAGATTTTTGATTATTGCTTCAATTTCCTTGCTGGTTATGGGTCTGTTCAGGTATTCTATTTGTTTCTGGTTCAGTTTTGGTAGTTCATAAGTTTCCAAGAATGCATCCATTTCTTCCAGATTGTCAAACTCCACAGACTCCTAAGGTGCACACTTGCACCAATCCTACCAAGGGAAGGAACAGGGTCTCACAGCGGTTTTGCTGCTTCCTGGGCAGCTGCTCTGGGAGTGGTTGCCAGATTCTTCTTGCACCATGCCATTCCTCCAGGGGAGGGAAGGGGGGGGTCTCACAGAGGTTTTGCTGCTCATTGGGCCCCTGCTTGAAGAGACCAACTGTGCAGTATTTCACGGTTTATGGAAAACTGAGCTGAGAGCCCACTCCTGGGCCTGCTGATAGCAGCCAGCTTCCTTGCTCTGATGCCTGGGAACTCTGCTGCACTCAGGCACCCCTACTCTTTCTGTGACCCCTGGGATCCTGAGAACACATTGTCCCACCTAGGATTCTGCCCCTCTTCACCACCTGTGCATCTTTCAGGCAGGGATATCCCTCATAGGAGCAGACTCCTAAAAGTTCTGATTTTGTCTTTTGCTGCTATATCACTTTCCAGTAGCCAGCTTCTGGAGGCTCCCACCCCCCACAGTTTATTACCCAATATATCCCCTCAAATTCACTTTTCTCCACCTCCTACCTTGCAAAAAGTGGTTTATTTTCTATTTGTAGAATTGCAGCAATTCTTTCCTTAGATTGCAGGTTGAATTCACAGGTGTTCAGAATGATTTGATAGATATCTAGCTGAATTCAAGGGACCAGATGAAATGAGGGTCCCGTACTTTTCTGCCATCTTCCCTCCTCCTTTAAGTATTATTCATAATGTGTGTTATCTAGATATAGGGTGTGACTTGGTCTAGTTTTAGAAGATCTTAGCCAGAATATGAAAGTTGAGATTTCAGACCTGTTTCAATCTGAACATTTGTGTTCTTCAGACAACAGTGTATTTACATTAAAGAAAAAGAAAAGAAAAGGGGGAAAAAAGCTTTTACTAGAAAGTGTACTCTCTAGTTACTATAGCAGCACCATTCTGTTACCTCATCTTTGTTTCACTCACTTACATTTCCTTTTTGGCCCTCAGGGTATTTGAAATTACAACTGTTTTCTAGACTTTATAATTCCATATGAAACCTTCAAGTTTGTTAGTGTTTATGGCAACTGCATCACATTAATAGATATCCCTAAAATTGTTTACTGAAAACCCATGTGATTTTAAGATGAATTGCAGTAAGCCTCATATCTTCCATTCTGTGAATATGCAGTTGATTGAGGCCTCTGCCAGATTTTGCATTCACCCCTGTTAAATTTCACCTTGGTTTTAGGCTTATTTGCCCAAGCCTATAAAGTTGAAATATTGATTCTGTCATCTATCATAAAAATATCTGTAACTTTGAAATATTTGTCATTTATGTTTTCATCCAAACTGACTGAAACACTGAACTGAGTGGAGCTATGTATGGAATCAGTGGCATAAAAAAGTTTCCCTTCAGCTCAGTATTTGCATGTTAATAAATAATAACCAATACTCCTTGAGTGTGATTGATATTTTAATCATAAGCCCTCCTAATTCTAATAATCCTCTCTGTATTAAACAAAAATGAGATATTTTGTCAAATACACTGATGATACCCATGATATTCTCTGTTCAAATCGACCTCAAATAGGTCAACTGAGTAACCCCATTAAAAATAAAAGATCTGATTACAGGGGATTACTTGCTGTTCCTCTTGCATTATCACTTCACATTATATGTGCACATATAGGTAATATATCAGACATAACTAGGAGTATACTTCAGTAATCATATCATTTAGCCATCTTAAGGGAATGAAACATGGAATTACCCATTACATTTTAAAATTTAAAGATGGGGTGCCTGGGTGGCTTAGTTGATTGAGCGTCTGACTCTTGATTTTGCCTTAGGTCATGATCTCAGGGTCATGAGGTTGAGCCTGGCATTGGGCTCTGCACTGAGCATAGAGTCTGGTTAAGATTCTCTCTCTCCTTCTCCTTCTACCTCTACCCCCACCCCTGCTTGGTCTCTCTCTCAAAAAAAAAAAAAAGTAAAAAGTAGCATTTAAAAACATTGTTTTCTATGCAGAAAATTCTCAAAAGGATATGATTCTACTAATAATATATTAATTAACCTGACTCTGTATTTTCACATTTTGAAAGTAATTTCAAGATGCCAAAGAGAACTCTGAGATATAACTTAGTTTTATTTTTTATTGATTAAAATTCTACAACAGATACAATCTACCTAAACATCAGTTTACTTATCAATAAATCATGCAGTAATATTTAACTGAATTGCTTTAAATTTTGTAATATAATCAGGTGAATTTTTCTTCTTAATAGAACATTACTTATCTAAACACTATGCTTCAGTATTTTTATGGTTTAATGTATAAATACGTGTATTGAAGACTTGGGTATCCAGATCTTTTTCCTGGTTCTTCTAAGGACTAACAAACTATGCTAACTTAGACAAGTTATTTAATCTTCCTGAGTCTTGCTCCTAAAATAAAGGACTTGGAATACAGTATATGGTTTTTAAGGTCCATTCTTTCCATTCTAGTGCTAATCTTTCAAAAACTTTAAGCTGTTAGTATCCTTTTAGTTATATTCTTTCATAAATACCATTTCAATTTTTAAGAAGCCGAGAAATTGCTAGAAATATAGTTTAATGTGAATCTTCTTAATAATTCATCAGTTGCATATAACACCCAGTGCTATTGTTTTTATTTATGTTTTGCTCCATGTTCTCAGCTCATAACCTTAAAAATGAATTTGTATTTGATGTATATGCTTTGGGAATCCCAGGAATGGGGTAAGATGGACTTATATTTTAGATATTTTATTTTCTTTTTTTAGTATTATTTTTTTATTATGTCATGTTAATCACCATACATCACACCATTAGTTTTTGATATAGTGTTCCATGATTCATTGTTTGTGCATAACACCCAGTGCTCCATGCAGAACGTGCCCTCTTTAATATCCATCACCAGGCTAACCCATCCCCCCACCCCCCTCCCCTCTAGAACCCTCAGTTTGTTCTTCAGAGTCCATCATCTCTCATGGTTCGTCTCCCCCTCCGACTTACTCCCCTTCATTCTTCCCCTCCTGCTATCTTCTTCTTCCTTTTTTTCTTAACATATGTTGCATTATTTGTTTCAGAGGTACAGGTCTGTGATTCAACAGTCATGCACAACTCACAGCACTCACCATAGCACATACCCTCCCCAACGTCCATCACCCAGCCACCCCATCCCTCCCACCCCCCACCACTCCAGCAACCCTCAGTTTGTTTCCTGAGATGAAGAATTCCTTTTACTTTCTTATAAGTAATCTAAATCAAATACTTCTTGAGTATGTTGAAGGAATAAATTATATTCTAATTCACAATTTTCATTAATGGGATTTTTACGGGGGGAATCCCCACTAAAACAAAACCACTTTTAGTGCTGGACCCAGGCATGAAAGTAGATTTGGCTCTTATATTTGCCAATATAATTCTATTCTAACCTTCAAGTTTTTATTCTACCAGTGTCAGAGGAAGAGTTGTCCCCTTTTCTGGAATGCTCATATCTCTACTTGGGTCTTTGACATCTCTTTCCATTTATCAAAAATGTTGCTCTAAAATTTATACCCTAATAATAACGTTTTTAGTCTTTCCATCTCTCTTTTTCTATGTTCAGATGGTCCGTAATTTTGAAAAGTCTCTCTTGTGGTAGTGCTCTCTTTTATCTTCAGTTTCCTTTCTTCCATTCCTTTGAGCTGATAAATTCATAAATTTGTTTCCCAGAACCTCCCTTTTTCCCCCATACTAGCCATTTTCTCCTTCATTTCAAATCTGGTCTCCTTTAGAACTCTGAAAATTGCCTTCCTAAAAGGATCACTTAATGTCGTTCTGGCCAAATTGGAAATGTTTTATGTGTGTTTTCATGCTTTGTGAAAGTTGTACTGTATTTAATACCATTGTGCAAATTCTTTTGATACTCTTTCCTCCCTTAATTCATGAAACCCTAGTGCTTTCTCATATTTTTTCTTATTTCTCTAACCATTCTGTTTTGTCCTTACTAAGGCCACATGCTTTTCTCCTCCTACCGCTTGTTTTGTAATAATTTCACAAA
The DNA here is from genome assembly GCF_003265705.2 of Callorhinus ursinus. Lineage (NCBI taxonomy): Eukaryota > Metazoa > Chordata > Mammalia > Carnivora > Otariidae > Callorhinus > Callorhinus ursinus. The sequence goes on from NW_027397066.1 coordinate 132,581,708, forward strand.
AACAATTTTATAAACTTTACCTTTAAATACCATTCACATTTAATATATATAGTTATGACAACTATTAAAGGATGAAGCTTTAAAAGTCAATGTTATTTTAGCTTCATTCAAACAGATAGTAGGAGGGCGCCTGGGTGGCTCAGTCGTTAAGTGGCTGCCTTCAGCTCAGGTCGTGATCCCAGGGTCCTGGGATTGAGCTCCACATCAGGTTCCCTGCTCGGCGGGAAGCCTGCTTCTCCCTCTCCTGCTCCCTCTGCTTGTGTTCCCTCTCTCACTGTGTCTCTCTCTATCAAATAAATAAAATCTTAAAAAAAATATATAGTAGGGCATGAAGACTTCAAATGATGCATGATACAGAGAGTGACAAGGAGCACTCAATTTAAAATACGAAGATTCCCTCGGTTCAATTTGACTATATGTTGTTTATATTGGAAATTACATCTAAATGATGGACAAGAGATGCACTCTATATGCAGGGTTACTCTACTGTTAAAAATTAAGATTCCAGCATATTGTAGTGAATTTTTAAAATTCTGATCTCAAATAAGTTGACCGTCACTCAGAAAACACAAAAGCATTTTTTTTGTAGGGATTGCAAGATTTGTTGACAGGAAAGAATAACAGAATGAGACCTATGCAATTTTTTTTTTTCTGCCTGTCAACTCTAGTGGTTTCCAGGAACAGTTTGAGTTTTGGCTGCCACCTGCAGCCAAAGTGAAGCAATGGGCCATGCTATGAGTTCACAGGAAGGCTAAAGAATCAGACAAAAGGGTAAAATTCTAAAATGAAGGGCAATTATCTTTTGTCCCAAATGCAAATTCTTATAGAATGTCAACCAAATGGATGAGGAAATAAGTTATTAATTCAGTTTGACACTCCGATTTATTTATTTATTCTTTAGTAATCTCTACACCCAACATGGGGCTCAAACTCATGACCCCAACATCAAGAGTCACATGCTCTTTGGACTGAACCGTTTTGGTACTCTAAAATATATATTCAGGGTGCTTTAGGTCAAGTTCTTTGACTTACAGAGAGACTTACCTTCTTACTAGTTGTTATACTACCTCAGACATTGTAGTATTTCTAGGAAAAAAAGAGTTTGTCATGAAAAGTATCTCTATTCATGTTTGAAGGGAAAATAAGGTCTAGAGATTACCACGGTGGGGAGTACAGCTCTAAAAACTCTGTAAATTCACTCCTGGTGTAAAGTCACGTCAGCCATTTGGAAATCTCCACTTAGAACTTTTGGATATCATTTGTGTTTGGAAATCACTTAGAACTCCCATTCTAGCAACAAATATTCTCTTGACATTGTGAGTAGGTATTTTGATGTTTTATGGTAGTGGATAAGTGAGATTTATTTTTTGAAAGTGAACTGTGTAAGAATTAATAGACTAGTAAAAAATGTCTGCAATGCAGCACCCATACTTCTACTAATTCTTGAGTAAATGTGTATGTTTCAGAAGGATAATAACCATTAACTTTAAAAAGTCATTTTTTTTCTAAGGGAAAAAAGGTTTATTTAGCGTTATAAAAACTAATGCTTGTATTACTGTATATGAGGAATAAATAAAACTAAATTAAAATGACTATTGACTTCTTTCACAAAAAAGGAAGCCATCTTTTCTTTAGATATAATTATATCGTCTGTTTAGTTTTTTGTTTGTTTTTTAAAGATTTTATTTATTTTAGAGAGAGAGAAAGTGCTAACAGGGGGAGGGGTAGAGGGAGAGAGGGAATCTCAGGTAGACTCCTCACTGAGCATGGAGCCCAATGAGGGGCTCGATTCCTTGACCCTGAGATCATAACCTGAGCCAAAACCGAGTCTGACACTCAACCGACTAAGCCACCCACACACCCTTGGTCTGTATAGTTTATATGGAGCTTTTCCCCAACAACACTAGACAGTGGCCATATTCTCTGAGTAGACATTAAAATGTCACATGGTTATTTTTGTGAAATATTAGTCAAATCGATATGCCTGTTACTAATATCAAACCATGGAAAGAGATTTGAATAGCCATGTTCGAAGAGCCTTGGCTCCTTAAGAAACACAGGGTAGTTCAGAGTGTTACCCTGACCAAACTATCATTCGTCTCCACTTCTCTCCTCATCAAAATGTGATGGCAGTTGCCATCCTGAAGAAATCCATTTCACTTTATCATACTTCCTGAAAGAACTGCTATCTTTGATACAACATTAAACTTAAAACGTAGTCTTTCTTGGCTTAGATGTAGTTGATATTTTTAAAATGTCTATATATTGAGGGAATTTAAATCTGGTGAGCAGCATACTTAGATTTGGGAGAGAGGTGGAAAGGGAGTTATGATGATTCCTAATAAAGGCTTAGACGGTCCTGGGAGATGAGAAACCAATGCCAGTCCTTCATTTTCTTTCTGAATTGCATCATTCTCTTCTCTTGGACCAGTATTACAGATTATAGGAAAGTGTGTGGTTTATTTAAAAAATCAATATTATTTGCCTATGTTCTATCTTCTGTTGCTAAAACATGCTCAAATTTGGACATTGCTTAGAAGGGCAGTGATCATCATTGCCTGGGGCTCATCTTCAAAGTCCACACACTGGGGCTAATTGAGTCAATTTGGTCAGTATTTGATGTACATTTTTCAGATAGTTGCCCAAATTTTCTGGATGCTTTTGCTGTAGAATAATGTATGTAATGTAAATTGCTGGAATACAGAATTTTAATAGGGAACACTATTTATATATATATATACCCTTAGTTGACCACATGGGATTTTATTAATTTGGAAAAAAAATCCCCATTTTTCTTTTTAATCTATTGTAAATATATTCTAAGAAATGAGTTATCAAGAGGCTGGAGTGGTTAGGAAGATTGTAGTGTGCTCTCCAGTGTATCACATAACCCATTAACTCACAAATTAGGCCAAACTAAACATTGTCACCTAAACTAACCTGGCAATAAAAATAACTATAATTTCTCATGCAGGCTCTTGGATGGGAAATCTAGGGAGAATTTCCCTTGGCCTTTGGATTGCTTTTTTGCTCATTTCTTTTTCAGTTGCTGTGGTTTTAGAGAACAGGCTTTCTAGGCATCATCTATTTACTTATTTAGTTCAGACTAACAATTCTCCTGAAATTGTCAATAAAAATTAAACACAGAGCCTCTGAACTGTCTCTCAGTAAATATCTAGTCAGATTGTTTCTATTCTTTTTTTGAAGGCAGCTAGAAAGTTCAAATCAAATGAATGAAGCTTTCAACAAAATGGTATTATACTGTTCGTGAATTACCCTCCTTGTGCTCCTTTGGCCAAATCTGTTCAAACAAATAGTTCTTGAACAGATATGGTTATGAAAACATTTCACTAGCTTTGTTAAGGAAGTAAACAGTAAACTAACAACTGGGAGACAAATGAATGAACCCATCGGGAAAATGCACGTACCTTTCAAAAATTCTGAACTATGAAAAAATTACTTTTAGCTTTATGCAGTATCAGCAAACACTTTCTAATTTATAGATTATATTAATTTAGAGATTGTTTTGTTAATCCACCATTATATCATAAAATCTTACTCAGTTAAAAAAATATGCCATGTTATGGCATACATGTGAAGCCTAATCATAAAAAGTGACTGATTTAACTTAATAGAACTTACATGTATAGATTACTGTATCAGAACTTGCATTATTTTCCAAATGATTCAAAACTACAAACATGGAGATTGAGTAGCTCTGTCAAAACACACTAGGGGCGCCTGGGTGGCTTAGTTGGTTGAGCATCTGTCTCTTGGTTTTGGCTCAGGTGCTGATCTCAGGGCCATGATCTCAGGGTTGTGAGATCGAGCCCCATATAGGGCTCCATGTTCAGCAGGGAGTCTGCTTGAGATTCTCTCTCTCTCTCTTTCTCCCCTCTGTCGCTCCCTCTACTCACATTCTCTCACTCAAATAAATAAATCTTTAAAAAAAACACTAAAGCTATATATATATATATATATTTTTCCAGATTACATTTTAAAATCCTCTACTGCTTAGAAATAATATTTTATTCATATGTTGAAAAATATCTTTAAACTAGCTGGAATCACTTTATGAATGAAACAGGAGATTTTTCTTCACTTAATGAATATTTTTTTTACATATTTCAAGTCATTTAAATGTCCTTCAAAAATTTAGTCTTTACAAACAAAAAAGCAGACTCTTAACTATAGAGAACAAACAGAAGGTGACCAGAGGGAAGGTGGGTGGGGGAATGGATGAAATAGGTGAAGGGGATAAAGAGCACACTTATCATGATGCGCACTGAGTAATGTATAGAATTGTTGAATCATATTATACACCTGAAACCAATATAATACTGTATGTCAATTATACTGGAATTGAAAAAAAAACAAGTATGTTTGGAACAACTTGAATATGTAAATATAAAAATAGTCTTTAAAGAGAAGTAATCTTCAGTTTAATTTCTATTTTTCCTTTTACATCATTGTTAATTTTTGGATTTTCCCTGAAGGGCATACGTATTATGAAGCATTTTATGAAATATATTTATGTCCCCAAATTGATATTTCAAACTTGGAATAATTGATATTTAATGAATGATTTGATACAATTATTCTATAATTTAATTTTGAACTCTTCTTTATCAGCATGTGATTTTTTTTCCCAAAACATTTTGATATTACCTATTTTTGCAGAAATTCATGTTACAAAAAGACCTTGGAGTTTGATGAGATTGCATGATATATAATCAAACTCAACTAATGTAGCATCTTTTAATTTGGTAGAGACTATGAAGGGAAAATATAGGAGAAAAAACTACAAATACCTTCTACAGTAGGCAAAGATGCAGATAAAGCAAAGATGGTCTTTTTCTAACCAATTTGCAGGGTATTCAGTTAGCATGCATTAATTATGAATTTCTTATGTGCAAGATACACTAGACACCATGAGATTATGAAGATAAAATTTCCCTAGTTGGGGACCTAGTGGAGTTTTGACAGTCATGGATGTACTGTCACAACAGAGAGAAAGCCTGATTTGTTAGGTAATTAAGTTTTAACTCTGTTTCCTCAAGAAGGGAAAGTGTTGAGACATAGAAACAGATTTAAGAATGGTTTAGATAAATTATTAGATAATAAAATATTATTAATAACTAAGGAACTCGTGTAAGTTTAGGATGAAGTATTTTTGGGGGGAAGGACATCTGGGTTTTCTCACAGCAGAGACCACTGGCCTGACATGGTCCATGGGCTGTCCCTGTAGAGCAGTCCCTATTCAGATGGAGACAATGAAGAAGTGCAGCCAATGTTTGAGCCCTTCTTGCTGTTGCCTGAATTATAAACTTCGATGATACAAGCCTACCCCATACTTTATTTACCCTTGACTCCGGATTTTCACCAAAATAGAGTACGTGTGGGTGTGTATACGTATAGGTATACATCTTTGTATAGGTATATGTATATAGGGCAGTATTGTAGACAAATTTGGATTTACATTATGTTTGCTTATAATGAATTGATCTATCCCTGCTTTCTCTAAGATAAAGATTACATTTTTAAAATTCCTTAGAGTAAAAAACAAAAAGCCCTTCAAATCTCATGAATCTTAAAAGTAAGTTTTCAATTTCAAGTTTCCATTTCAAGCCTCCCAAATTACAGTAACAAAAGGGGTTATTCAGAGTCACCTTCGCAAGAGGGATTAAAGTCAGTTGAGAAAATTGTGAATAGAAGAATAAGCAGATACTCAAATGCTATGACTTTCCAACTCTGTGCTCGGTTTTCTTTTTTGCTCTGATAAAGTATTAAGTAACTCTTTTGATGTTTGTTTTTGCTTTTGAGTCAATTAATTTTAAGATAAATATTCCCTCCAGTATACTGCTGCAATTAGCCCTTCTTTCTTTCCTATCTGTCACTCATAAGAATATTTTCCAGTGTATACTGTAGTAATATATATTACTATGGGCAATATTTTGGTGTTTAAATATTCAAAACCAAATTTTCTGGCTTATTAAAGAAAAATTTTCATGCCCAAAGAATATTTCTTTGAAAAATCAGTGTTATTGTGGAAGCATTTGAGCATCTAAGAAAGGCTTTGGCATTATTTTTTTAATTCCTGAGATGACTGGCATTACATTAGGATCTTACCACTTAGATGCCTGACCAATTAACATTACGCAGACTCCTCTTCTGCCACTAATTAAGGATGGATCATTGAGGATTTTAGCAGTGAAGGTATACTTTTGCTTGTCTCTTAACTTGAATTACTCCTAGAGGTAGTAAAGTATAGTTTTCAAATTATTTTGGAGTGTATTTCAGATTATTTCTTGGTTGTGTAGTAATTTGTTTATAGCTAAAAT
>NW_027397066.1:132593048-132643208 GCF_003265705.2 Callorhinus ursinus
TATAAGAGCTGTCATAAGCCTTATATATTAGGAATAATTTAAGCACTTTTGAGTCTCCTGCAGTGTAGTTTCTTCCCATTGCCATCAACAAAAACAACTCTAATATGTTGTATTTATACTTACTCCTCAGGTGGAATGGCTCTTTTAATATGCCCAGTTGAGGATAAAACATCACAGTTCTGTAACTTTTGACTAAAGAGCCTATATTTCTCTAGTTAAAAAATTTAAAGGAACTCTCTTTCCCTTCGTAAAAGATCATTTCTTTCTCTTAAAGCCCCCTAAAATAAAATTAATTTAGGGCTTTTAAACAATTGTTAACATCCAGAAGTCATTTTTAATATTTTTTATTCTATTTCTGCAAGTAAGCCTTTGTGTAGCACTTGGTATTTTACTAAGTGCCATGAAAACAATTTTATTGATTATGTTTCACAAAAGGGAAAGAGAATGTAGGATTAAACAACAGCCCCTTCCATGGAACATGGTGGCGTGTGGTATCATGATATCCTTCACCAAATTTAACTGTCCCTGATCACAAATTCCAAGATAATACAATATAATTTTAGTGCATTTCTCCTCATCAGGAATGTTGGAGGTGCATTTTAAGTTTTAATAATAAATGCTAGAATGACCAAATTGCAGACTAATTGTTTCCATATTGTACTTAAAATGAGTTTTTAAAAATGAAAAAGATGACTCTATACAATCAATGCTATTTATTGTACCTCTGGGCCTACTCTTCTAAAAATTGTAGCTTATCAATTTTTCTCTGTCAAGCTTGAACTAATGTAAATAATTGAAATAATGTAAAGTTATATTTTCATGTTTTTATAGATACAACATGACAAGAATACATAATGTAAAAGTATTTCAACTATGGATAATGTTGATTGGATAATGCACATCTCAGCTACAAAGCAGTAATCATAGTTTAATATCCATGTAACGGTGCATCAATATATTGCTATATAAATATGTCTGTGTGCATATAAGTGAAAAGTGGTCAAACAAGAGTGATGACAGCTGTCTACAGGTTTTTTTATTCATTTTATATAAAAACTGTATGTAAAGACCAAAATGTTTATGAACTATTCTTATGTAAATTTACAACTGTCCCTTACTGTACCTTTTTGTTTACAGTATAGTACCTTATTTTCTGCTGTGTTAAGTGGGTGTCAAACTCCAAGGAGACATACACTTTCTACAACTTCTATTGAAGATATTGGAATTTCCAATTTTTCATGTGTACTATGTCAGAAAATGCTTTTGATTTTATTTTTAAATCTAACATCGGATGGCTTTCTTGGAGTGTTGTAAAAACTTCAATCATACATAAAACATGTTCTTACAAAAGGCGAAGATCTTTATTTTTTTTTTTTTTACTGAATAGTTCTTCAAACTAATAGTGAGAAATCAAAAAGTATATTTAAGTTTATTCCCAAACCTAACTGTTTCTATCGAACAGAGACATCTTTGCTCAGTTTATATGTCAACTAAATACAAATGTAATAGAGTAGAAATAACTTTTTTTTTTAGCTAAAATGAGGAACATTTTCAGTATTCCAAATCTATAATCATTAAGTGCTTAGGGCATATGGAGAAATATGACTGAATTTATCACATTTCTCAATTTTTGGTAGATATAAATGTTCCACATTGTTATCATCGGCCATTGCACTCTGTGCTGTGAGGTCAGTTGCTTTTATAGTCCTATTAAAGAGCCAGAATGGTGACTTGTTTTACAAATTCCATAAGGGAACACATTTCCAGGCTTACACGTTTCAAAAAGTGTTGTCATTTATTGTTTTACTGAGAGTACTAAGGAGAAAATTAAACTCTCACAGTTCGGATTAAGTCTTTTTATAAAGGTGATCATTTTAATATTTAGGCAGTCCCTTGTAGGTAAATTCTAAAATTATTAAGACCTTTTAGCTCTTCAAAATTGCACATTAAAATTTCTTTTAAAAAATTTGTGGGTTTTAATATATTTAATGTTTAATGGATGAGTATGCAAATGCATCTGCTTAAAAATACAGTAATATTGACTTTCCACTCTGCAAATACTCTAAATATTTTAGTGGTCACATTAGTAAATTAAGCAAATGCAGACAAGCATTAACAATATAATAACCCTACAGGATAACTGCAATACAACACCTTGACCATACCGTTTAAAAAGAACACTCACTGAAACTGATTAGAATAGAATTCAATGTGTTTCTCCCCTTCTTTCCTTTCCCTATCTCATCACATCCTACAGTTATGAATCTAGTACATTTAAACAAATAACTCAAGAACCACCTCTACCTTGAAATGTGTCTGTGGGTTGTTTTCAGCTGGGTAGAATTTATTATCTATTGCACTTTGAGAGCCCTCTAGTCTGTTATATAAAATGAAGTGTAATTTAGACAGATAATCCATTTACCTCTAATTTGAATGAAATAAGTAAGTGTTTTGATGGAATTAGTTGCATAAATTCTGTCTTATCAATTTCAATCGATAATGTGTGCTTTATTAATAATATACTATGAACTTTGGAGAGTTTATTGGTTGTCTCACAAATTTTATATGAACTCAAAATAAGCTTATTAAAGGAAATAGAAGAATGGGTAAATATATGTTTAAAAGTAGCATAATTTTGTACCAGGGGCTCTAATACTTGAAATTGGCTTATTTTTAATCACCAACATGAAAGATGGGTAAGTATAAAAGAATCATCATGACATTCTGAATGAAAATTGGGGGGATGTATTAAATGGTTTGTGAAAGTTGTATCAAATTTTATTAAGGGAGGGGTTCATTCTCTTAAAGTATTGCTTTAGCTAGCCTATGACGCTGGAAATTCGATGAGGTTCTGTCAATAAATTATACTTTCTCTATTTCTATGTTTTAAAACAACACCAGCTCATAGGCAGCGTATGGCACTCTAAGTACATGAAGGTTCAAACGTATTTTTATAAATATAGTATTCAGGCACCTCTGTGCCTACTAAAATAACCTACTACCCAGGGCAAGCAAGGAAGTGCCTGAAGTAAATCTGGATCATAACAATTTGTGTATGCATTTTATATCCTGTCTCTATGCGTTTCCTTCCTGCCTTACCATTTTTACCTTCTCTTCCTGCCTTAAGTACAACTGCCATTTTTCATATATCACACCTCAGATGGTCCCTCACTTTTTAGTTTCATTCATCTTGCCTTTTTGCTTTTTCTCCATGTTATCCCAACTATTTCTGGCCTGTCTGTTATGAGAGGCTTTGTTTGGAGGGCACTTGGAATACCATTCATTTTGTCAGACAGGTCTGACAGTTTCAGAGTCTTCCTAATAACTAATAAATGACTAAGAATTTCTCCAATGAAATAAAAATTTCCTGCAAAGCTCTATTTCTGCATGACTCACATATTCTGACCCAATAATTGCAAATGTGTGATATTCCTCCACGTACTTAAAGAGTCGCACAATTTATAGAATTTCTGTAGGAAGTGGGAGGCTCTTCAATGGAACAGGAAGAGTGAGAACTCTATTTTTAATATGTTTGCTCATCAGAATCTCTTTTTAAAGTCACTTTACAATGAGCACAAGCCAATTCTCTATTTTAATTCCACTCTCAAGCACTGCCCGATTATTCCTTAATTGCCTTTTTTCCCCCCCCCCGCTAGGTATAAGTCAACTGTGCTATTTCACAACCAAATTCCTTTCAGATAAGCATAAACTGTTACTTCATTGGATATGCCTGAATTCGCTGAATGAATTTGGTCATTTTTCTTTCTTTTTTTTTTTCCTTTCAGGTTAATGTGCCAATTTCATTTTATTGTAAATTGGAAAGTGGGGGAGTGGATTAAGCACTTGGGAGGGAATCAAAACCAGGATTCTAGCTTTATCTCTCCTTGTGTCACGCCTCCCTTTGTCTCTGTCTTCTCAACTGGAGTATATGGATACTAGGACTATCTCATGGCAATGATGCAAGGAAATTTAATATGATCATTTAAAACATAATGTAACATTGTGTCTTCTTTAAAAAATGGTTTGAAGGAACAAGTTTGTGCATTGGAGTGAGACTTGATGCAGAAAAAGTTTTTGGTCTTTAGTTCCAAATTTGTTTCCTCATCTCAAGACATTAGAAAAGCAGTTCTATCCTCTAATTTTCAGTCATTCAATTACTCATTCATTCAAAAAAAAACATTTATTTGAATGTATCCTGAATAAACATAAACTGAAAGTAAGGGCTAATTTTGAAACCTCTATTCAGAGGATTAAGTACTGTGTTTTCTTTAAAGCATGCAGTTCTCTGACCCTGTTCACTTAGAAATACGATTGTGAGTATATGGATAACTCTGTGACATTCAAGAGTTATATATTTCTGTCCCAATAATTTTTAACCAAGGCATTCAAATGTTAAGTAAGAGCACATATCTGATAACATTCATCAATAACCTCCATAAATATGGACTCATATTTTTCTCTCTCTCAAAATTTAGATTGTGTAAATTGTGCTTATCTGTAAATTTATTTGGCATCTGATCTGTATCTCTATCTCTATTTTCAAAGAGTCAAATTAAATCAATTAACAAATTGCACAGTTTAGTAATTTTAAATTGTTGCCATCTGCATGGCTTACATATATCTAGAACCTATTTCTTTGGATAGGAGTTTAATTCAAATATCACTCAACATATTTTGGTAAGCATCTAAACAGTATCTTACATTCAAACTACAGCAAAAATTAGAAAAAAAAAATTTTTAAAACAAGCTCATAATTTCTTAACGATGAGCCTGCTGAGAATTTATTCATGAAAATTCTTAAAATAAAAGTCACTATCATTTTTAAAATTTTACTTAAATATTTATATTAAATTACAGCTAAATTAAATGAGGATATTTAATTTCAAATGGAAATCATTTTGAAGGAATTTGCACTTTTGTTGGGTTTCCTATACCAAAACAAAATGCATTTTACATTTAGGAATTCATATGTTATAGCCATGGTATTTTAATTATCACCCATTATACTGCCAATATTAATAGGTAAGGAAGTCTATTTGGTAATAATTGAAACTAAAATCAATTATAAGTTAAGTTGTGCATATTTTCCATGTCTTTCTTTTTTTGGCTCATTATGATGTAATTTAGAAGGTTTTTATGTAAAAATCACGCCCCATGCCCCAGCATCTATGGTCAAGAATTTTGTGTTAAAAAAAAAAATCCTGTGCTTATTATAATTTTAAGCTATTGATATATTTAAACCATATCTAAAAACACTTTTGTGTAAATATTTATGGACTTAAAAGGAAATAGCCTCATAAAAGTGATTTGCAAGGTTCTTAAAATACTTATGAAAATGGAAATCTGTAGTATATCATAAACTGCCTTCTCTCCTTCCCCAAATTAGATTTGGTTTGGCTTGTTATCTCAACTGATCAGAGGACAATTATACTGAAGTCTAAGTCATGAGTTACAAGCATATGTAACCATTAATTTTACATGATTCTGAAATCATAGACAACATATCAGTCTTTACATATTCTTCTTGCAAATATGTGCCTTAGTTCTCAGTGAGGGTTAATATGGATAAGCAGTGTGAAGCTGTCATTTTTATTTGGGGTTCATTTTAAATTAAAATGCATTCTCAGATTTATAACTATATTTAGTCTGTATCTTAAAAGCTTTTCAAGTCTGCTCTATGTGCATTATCTTGTCAGCTATTTGTGTTAAAGAGATAAACATGTCTTTGTTCATTTTTATTTAATGTTGTTTATGTTTGTGTGTGTGTATGTTCATGTGTGTATTAAAAAAATTCCACATCCTCTGTAGCATTTATTCTAATTATTTATAACATTGCTGACATACCTTCTGAGTTTTTGAACTCAAAAAATATTATATGGAGTGCAGTAAATCATTATGGATATTTTAAAGGGGTTTAAAAAATTAAGCAACTGTTTAGGTAGGGCATATAAGAGTCAAAGTGACTAAACTCAAGCACAAAATTATACCTTCAAATATTTTTTAATTTGAAATTTATATTAAAGTATTTGATTCTTTAAAATTGTTTATCCAAGATTTGTACTTCATAATTAGCTGTCAACTTATCTTTACACAGGAAAGAATTTGGAGTCACATTTACACTGTGTCATCTTCAGCATTTTCATCAAAATACAACAACAGCAACAACAATAATAATAATAACAAGAACACATGGGGAATAAAATTGTGCTTCAATATCTGGAAATGGTTTTCTGGAGATAGGAAAAAGCATATATCTCAACTATCTGAATATCAGCTTCCAACGTCAAAGGATAATTAGTTACCAATATAATTTTCAGTGTCATCATGATCTTCAGAACACTCATTTCCCTGATTATACTCAGGCATAGAGAGGTTAAGTCATTGGCCAACTGTATATAGCTGGGAAAGGACAAGTCAGGATTATACCAGGGTTGATTCCCAATTCCAGCCCTATTCCCCACCCCTCGTCTCCCTTTACCAGATGGGATCTCTTTAGTTCTCAAACAACTATATAAAAGAAGAGTAGCAGTGCTCTACCAAGAAGGACACTTTTTTTCCTCCCATAACTAATGGTGTAACTTTTGAATTAGGATGCACTTTCATGATTGAATTTGTATCCAGAAACTATTCCAACTCCCACTGGGATAGACGGCATAAAACTGGCCAGAGAAACAGAATAACACTTGAGAGAAATACAATTTTAAATGTTATTATACATTTTTTAAGCAAGCACTTTCATTTATTTTTCTTGATGTCTTAAATATTTATGAGGAAAACAAAATCATTCAATTTAATAATTGTTTAAGAAACATACATGCCCATCTTTGCTTATTGGCTGCCCCAAGGCCATTTTTGAAAAAGGTGGGATTATAAATACAAACACAAGCTGCCATTATTACATATTAACTTGCTTCCAGAAAATGTGAAAATATTTTGCAAGTAAAAATTTTAAGAAGTGGATGAAATCATAGACTGAGTATATAATGTCAAATATACATTTTTAATGTTAATTTTAATGTTTATAGTGATTTTTTAAGCTCTATTAGGTTATAAAATACTAATATCTGGGTTTGTAGTTTATATAAAACTTCTGCATATAAAAATTTAGTATTACTGCCTAGCAATGTGTAAACTTCAAAACAGTTTTATGTTTGGTTCTCAGGTTGATATTATTCATTATTCACACATGTGTGAATATTCTCATTATTCACACATTATCACATTATCCCTATTAACATGCTGTCTTTCCAAATACAATGGCAAAACAAGAAACATTTTAAAGCATGAAATTTATCATTTATGCCTGAAAAACATCCATAATTTACTATTTTCAGTTTTTCTGTTTTATCTTTGTTTTCCATAATGTGCCCTATCCATTTGGCCAGTTCTCATTCACAGGCATTCACATGATAATGATTCCCTTTTTATTTCCCCTTCTCTACTAATAAGACTCTACAAAAATACATAATTTGGCATAAACCTAGTAATCTAAGTAGCATGTGAAAGATTGTCCTTTCTTGTAACACCTAACCTGGATCTCCCACACCTCCTGCACCCCAAGCAAAGCTGATTAAGTACTTTGTGTGTTCAAATGCTGTACCTAGTAAACATCTCTCTGATACAATAATGATGCTATATTTTCAGTGATTTGCTTAAACATTTATTTCTGTTATTATAGTGTGAGCTTCCTGAAGGCAGGGAATGAATACATCTTATTCATCCTTGAGTATTTAATGTTTCTTCATAATAATCATAATAATAGCTTACACTTATAAAGCACATATTATGTGCAAGGCATCATTCAGTGAGGTGCATATTATTGTCATAACCCTCATTTTACACATAAGGAATCTGAAGCACAAAGACACAGAGAGGTAAAATAATTTGCTCAAAGTCACGTAGCTGGTAAGAGGTAGAAGCAGGTTTCGTATCAGGGCATGACGGTGTCAGAATTAGCACTTGTAACCCTCACACGGGAAGATCCAGGTCACAATATGATGCTAAGTGATTAAAAATGTATTCTAAAAATTTTTTTAAATGAATAAAGAGAAAAAATGAATTAAGGATTGGACTCACCAAACAGCCATACAAATGCCGGGAGCTTAGATGTATGATGAGCACTCAAATATCACTGGATAAATAATGAAGTGGGGAAAAGTGTTATTTAGTGCAGTCCCCATGGGACAGTGGTATGCGTAGTCAGAAAGGCTACTGCAGTAAGTCACTTAGGCTAGAGATCCCTGACAGATACACTCCAGTAATAATAGAGAATTGCTAAATTGCCATCAAAACAGGATATATCACATTAGCTTTTGGTCTGCTGAGTTTTGGAGCCAGAGAAGAATTACTAAGAAAATGGAGGCAAAGTTCAACATAAATCAGCCCCTTCTCCAAAGAAACTTTTTATACCACATTATTTTTACATAAGGCTGTTTTTTTTTTCAAAAATCATATTTTATGACCAGTCCTGCAAATATCTAAATCAATAGAAATGTATTTTGTTTAGCAGTCTTTATAATGACTTCCTTTTAAAAAGGCCCACATTGTTTCAATTTCTTTTTAGCTCCTTCACTGAATAAACCCTACTATCCACAATGTTAATATAAATGTTCCTGGGAGACTTTTCCCTTTCCATCTCAATTTTTCTCCAATTATTCACTTTCTCTAGGGAAGCCTGTTTTCATTATAGATTTAATCATTAGCTCTACTTGAGTTTCCCCAAATGTGTGTGGATAACCCTGAAATCTTTCCTTGATTCTAGACCTATATATTACACTCTCTAGTAGACTTCTTAGTATTAATATCACCAATATTATTAAAATAATAGCTAATATTCAGGACACCTGGGTGGCACAGTCGGTTAAATACCTGACTCTTGGTTTCAGCTCAGGTCACGATCTCAGGGTCCTGAGATCGAGCACTGCATCAGGCTCCGAGATCAGTGAGGGGTCTGCTAAAGTTTCTCTCTCTCCCTCTCGCTCTCAAATAAATACATAAATCTTTAAAAAAATGGCTAATATCTATTGAATATCAGTTGCCAATCACTATTTTAAACATTTTATATATATCTATGCTTTTAGTACTGGGATATTATGAGTCTGATACTGTTAGATCCACTCTGCCTTAATGAAATAGAGGCAAAAAAGATTTCAAAACTTCCCTAAGCCTCAGCTACAGCTAGAAATTCCCATAGGCACTTCAATCTGAACAGATTCAAAACTGAATTTATCTTTCCAGCAAAAATTGTTCCTCCTTCTGGTAAGTCTCTTTGTGGTTACATTTGGCCCTTAGGTTACTACTGTAAACGTGAAACTTCTTATACATAGGAAAAACATAAATGACATTTTCACCATCTTTGTAAATGGAGAAAACTCTTTTAGAGCCACTCTTTGCCCCTTCACAATCACATTTATGAACACATACAAATACTAATCAAGGTATTTTGAACAGCTATGAATCTGATAGGAAAAAAAATATCCCCAGACAATCCTTATGTTTCCATTCCTGAAGTTGTAATTCATTTCATTTCAACAGTTAAGTGTTGTATCTTGTGTTATAATCACACCTAGAATGTCTTCTATCAGAGTCCCTGAGGGCTTAACTGTCTATGCATTCATTTAATTGCGCATTTATTTACTCGATGAGTATTTATTGAACATATATTATGTGACAGGTTCCATATCATACAATGATACATGGTACTTCTGGCAGTTATAGTTCATCTATTTCATATGAAAAAGCAAATTGTTCAAGATTTTCTTCAAATTTCTTTACTTGTCCCTTACATGTCTCATCTCTCTGCCGTCTCCTTATTTTATTCCTAATTATTCAGAGATGGGGATTAGAATTACTTGTTAATCCACCCAACAAATACGTATTGAGCACCCACTTGCATGAGAAGCATTTGTATTGTACTATGATGGTAAGTGTTGAATAAAACACACAGAGTCCTCGCCCTTTCGAACTTCTGGTGTGGCTGATAAGAGAGATTTTGCACAAGTAGTCACCAGAAAAGCTGAGTCATGAAGAAGCGTGTGCCATGAGGACAAGGTGGGCCTACTCTAGTTTGAGTGGGTTCTGGCAAGGCCTCCAAGGTGAAAATGCCATTTGAGCTGAGACTTACAGGACAAGTGGGAGTTACGACAAAGGAGAGAGTCTGTTGGAGGAAGAGCATTTCAGGCAGAAGAGAGTGCAAATCTCGCAAACTGGAAAATTAACAGATAAGTCTGAAGTATAGCACACCGGGGGAGATGGACGAGAATGATCTCTCTCTTGCTTACCAGTGTCAGCATGCTCTCTCAATCCTACACCGCTCTGTAGCTCCTGGAGTATTTCGTTTAGGAGTTACCCCCCAGCAAGGGCCGTGCTGCCTCCTTCCCAGAGCGTGGTACTTGCTTGAACCAGGTGACATTCATATGCTGCTTACAGCATTCCTTTTAAACAGCATCCATGCTTACAAGTGTGACTAATGAAGAAGTCATGAAACGTTCCCACGTTCTGGAAGCTAGAAAGTGTCAGCACAGAACTACCAGAGCCAGCCGTTTGGCTTCCAGCTTCTGATCTTTATGTGTATCCTGCCGCTTTCCCCCACAGCTAGCACACATTAGGGTGGTTAGAGCCCTGCCCTCACGTTCCTACGCAGGTCAGAAAATGACTTGCGCATGCGCTTCTCCACTGCCACGTTCTCTTTACCCTGGAATAGATGATTGCACACTAAACTCGATTGAAATGAATCTCTACAAATTCATTAATGAAGTCTCAATGAATTTTTGCTCTTTGTTCTTAAAAAGATCAAATGAATCTTTGCACCTTCCCTTTTGATAGTAAACATACGTCGATTAAATTTTTGAAGAGATGATTTCTGCTATCTCTTTCAAGCTGGTTTTAGCAAAGAGAATTTCGAATGAAATGTATTTCTGACAATATGAACTCCTAGAGGAGCTTCTAGAAGAATCTTGTGAAAGAAATATTTAAAAGCATAAGCACATTAAGAGGGTTTGACTGTTCAACTCTTCTGATCTTTCCATCTGTTTCTCAAGCCTTCCGCCAGGTGCTGCACCACCGCTCCTATCCTCAGTCCCTTGCCCTCTGTCTCTTTTCTCCAGTGGTAATTGTCTTTGCCACTGAAACACAGGATTTAGGACTTAGGCCATAATAATCCATGAAAAAGACATAGCCATGTTCAAAGTCAAGGAGAATCTCACGTGTTGAATTGAGGCAACTAAGTCTGTGTCAAGAACTGCTCAAAATATGTTTACTGACTTTTAATAATTGGGTCTATTTTTAGGTGTCAAAGATACCAGCAGCTATTATTATGCAACCAGTTATCTCATATTTGCAGTAACTAACCTGCACTTAATCAATAGCAAGGAACAAAATATTTATCAGAAATGATAACCAAGAAAGAAAAGAAGTAGTTTAGATTTTCTGTAGATTAAATATTGGGTTTTCCAGGTGTAAGGAGTTGTATCTACATCTCACCTTCCCTAATTATATCTTCCATGGGAATGCTCGTTCTGATTATATTATGTTCCTTCATTCACCATGTGCTTTTTGTGCATCAAGTAATGAAAATATGTTGCTGTCTACTGGGGGAGACAGACATGTGAAAAAATTATAATACATTTTAGGCAATCTTTCATTCACCTAATATTTATTGCACACCTATTAATACTAGGCACTGTTCCAGGTGCTGGGAACATGGAGGTGAACAAAAATCTTGATGAAATAAGTCTTTATTTTCATCGAGTTTACTTGCTTTTAAGAGGGACTAGAAATGAATGAATGGGCAAATAAGTGTATATCAGGTTGTGATGAGTGATATGAAGCAAAATAAAGCAAGGTAAAAAGATGGGGAGTGTTAGGGGGTGTTATTTCTGATAGCCAGGGAGGGCATCACCCCTGAAATTTGGGTAAAATCTGAACAAAAAACATAAATGAAAAAAAAGATCTGGGTGAAGAGGTATAAGCAGAAGCATCTGGAAACATGAAGTGAGGCTGAAAGAGCTTAGAAAATTCAGGAAACGCTGGGAAAACAAGAGGTGTGAACACAATAAGCTGGGAGACAGTAGTTAGGAAAGGGATCAGGTGTAATAACAACCCAGATCTTTTAGAGTTTGGAGGTCACGTGAATATCTTTGGATTTTGATCAAGTGTGATGGATCAGAGAAGTGACATGACCAAATTTATGTATTAAAATTAACATTGGCTCAAAAATAACTAATTGCTAGTGATGTGCCAACACTATGGAAAGCATTTTATCTTGAATACCTTATGTCATACTCACATCAAATCCTTGAAGTATTTATGTTCTTTTCCTTATTTAACAAATGAGGAAACAGACGCAGAAATGAAGTAACTCTCACATGGTAATGGAGTTGGTGATTGAAACTGCTAGGTCTGACTATAGACTCAGGAGTTTGAGCAAAAGTAGGCAGTCCAGTTAGAAGCTGTACTGAGGGCCTGGGTGGCTCAGTCGTTAAGTGTCTGCCTTCAGCTCAGGTCATGATCCCAGGTCCTAGGATCGAGCCCTGCATCAGGCTCCCTGCTTGGCAGGAGTCTGCTTCTCCCTCTCCCACTCCCCCTACTTGTGTTCCTGATCTCACTCTCTCTCTCTCTCTCTGTCAAATAAATAAATAAAATCCCCCCCCCCAAAAATAGAAGCTGTACTGAGGGGTGCCTGGGTAGCTCAGTTGGTTAAGCCTCTGCCTTTGGCTCAGGTCATGATCCCAGGGTTCTGGGATGGAGCCCCACATCAGGCTCCTTGCTCAGCTGGGAGCCTGGTTCTCCCCTGCCTGCAGTTCCCCCTGCTTGTGCTTGTGCTCTCGTGGTCTCTCTCTCTCTCTCTGTCTCTTGCTCTGTGTCAAATAAATAAATGAAATCTTAAAAAAAAAAAAAAAAGCTGTGCTGAGAGTCCAGGTGAGCCATGACACTTTGCAGTAGTGTGAGATGTGAGTGAACTAGCAATATACGTTGAAAATAAAATCTCAAGGTGTGATGATGGATTATAGGTGAAGGCATTAGCGTAGGCCTCAGAGGTGAGTGGTGGTGGTCGTGCTGTTTACTAAGGCTGGAAATGAGAGGGGGTGGGAGCAGGGTTTTTTTGTTTGTTTCTTTGCTTGTTTCATTGCTTGATTTTTTTTATTGGATGGAATGGAAAATCAAGAAGTTTATTTTGGTCATAGAAGTTTGAAATACCCTATTTACACCTCCACATGAGACTGTCAAGTGGGCATTTGGATATATTCATGTTGAGATATACAATTTGAGAGTTATCAGCTAAGAGATTGTACCTAAAGCCATAGATATGGATGAAATAACCCCAAAGAGGTCTAAGTGTTGAGTCTTGGACCTCCAATGCTTAGAAGTAGGAATTTAAGGGTGATCAGTAAAGAAGACTGAGAAGGAGCAACCACTGAAGATGGAATAACATAGGAAAGTGTGTTGTCCTATAAGTAGTCATATTAATGGAGTATCAGAGAGAATGGTGCTTATGGAATTCTTTTAGCAGATGACACCTAGGATGAATCAGATAAATGGAAGCTGGTCACATGGAGAAAGAGGCAAAATTAGTATCCCCTTAGATGCCTATACAAACAACATGTAAAATTAACGCATATTGGATATCATGCTATCATTAGTCAGTGAATACCAAAAACAAGGACCAAGTGTATAAAGGTACATTGTAGGAATTTACAACTAAAAGGTTCAAGAAAACTTTGCTTACTATGATGGCATCATGGTCATGGAAACAGGGGCACTTTGCAAAATCCTAATTTCTTACATTAATGAGATACCAGGAGTGCACATTTTTAAGCCCATCAGAATTATAGGGGGTGCCTTGTTACTTATGTTTCTGGATAGAATCACACCGGTTTGAAGTGTTTTGTTGGCTGCATATTAGCATGAGAGAAATAAAAAATAAAAATGAGATTCAACCGCCCTGACAATAATTAAGCTGAGTATCTGTGACTCTTCTAAGGAAAAGAGGGCAAATCCTGATTAAGAGCATGAGCTTTGGAAGCAGACACACCAGGTTCAAATCAAATAGGTGCTCTACCAATGAATATGTGTTAGTTGGAAATTCATTTAATCCACCCACTCTTAACACAACAGGAAAATGTAGATAGAAACAGTAGCTCTTTCTCTGAATGAAGAAGATTACATGATACACAACACAGAGGTTAGCCCAAGGTGGGAGCAACCTATGTTACCTTGCATCATACCATGTCAGCTTCTAATATGAGCATTTCTTTGACTCACTAACTAGTCTGTGAAAACATTATTGGAAGGGCTTACGAATGAATATGTTTACATAACTATTTTCCTATTATCACTAGGCATGAAGACTACCTCTAAATGTAAGATATTAATAATGTTGCTCCAGATATCATTTTATGAAATCATCGTCTGCATCTCTAATTGGTATTTCTTTATCAGTTTAATTTCCTTGCTTCTATTATAGACTATTATTTATAGCTCATGAAAACAAATTATGATTTCACAGTAATAGCTATGGGCTTGTCTCATTCATTTACTGATTTTTCTACCCAACATTTACCGCAAGGAATCATAAATCATTATAATGTTCCTTTGTGCTATAATTTTCCTTAAATTAATAGGGATAATGAAAGGGAAAATCAACTGCAGCCTGAAAACTTTTTCTGAAACACTGTCTTAGGACGCCTGGGTGGCTCAGTTTGTTAGGTAACTGCCTTCAGCTCAGGTCATGATCCTGGAGTCCCGGGATCGAGTCCCACATCGGGCTCCCTGCTCAGCAGGGAGTCTGCTTCTCCCTCTGACCCTCTTCCCTCTCGTGCTCTCTATCTCTCATTCTCTCTCTCTCAAATAAATAAATAAAATCTTAAAAAAAAAAAAGAAACACCGTCTTGAAGACATCTTCATGAAGTTGTTTTAGCCTACACAAGAATTTACTTATGCCTGAGGACATCTCCCCACTACACATATTATGAAGTACCATATATTCTGAATCTCTTTCTCTTGGGTAAACGTAATATTATTTAGGGCATATATTATGAAGAATATGTTTTTTTTCTAGCTAATGATTTTTGGTGTTTAAGGGGAACTTTTGTCCAAAGAACAGAGAGACTTCCTTTTTCTTGCTAAGATAAAATTGAATGAATGGAATCTCAGGCAGCTGTTAAAGAAATCAGACCTTCAACAGACAAAAGGGCATCAATTATAAAAAGTGTAAAAAGTATTTTTCATTGTTGTCTTTCTTTCTTTCTTTCCTTCTTCCTTCCTTCCTTCTCTTTCTTTCTTTCTTTCTTTCTTTCTTTCTTTCTTTCTTTCTTTCTTTCTTTCTTTCTTTCTTTCTTTCTTTCTTTCTTCTTTCTTTCTTTCTTTCTTTCTTTCTTTCTTTCTTTCTTTCTTTCTTTCTTTCTTTCTTTCTTTCTTTCTTTCTTTCTTTCTTCTTTCTTTCTCTCTGTCTCTCTCTCCCTCTCTTTTTTTCTTTCTTTCTTGCCAAAGATAATTTAATCAGATGTTAGTTGCATATGTTGCAGGTGAGGTATCTCTCTCTGAATTGCTTCAGAAGTCATACCACTGTTGACCTTCCTCTGTGCTTTTGTCTCAGAATGGGAAAACAAAGAAAGGTCTGTTGTAGGCCAAACTCTATGGGCCTGACATGATTGCTGCTTCCCCAGACCAAGGTGATCTATCAGAGACAACCTCTATATACAACTCTTCCTTCCTGTTTTTATTTGAAGCACTGAAAGGAAGCTTCATAGAGAGGCAATAAAACTACCATTAATGGTGTAGAATTGACCTATAGCAGATATCAGATATTACTCTTATAACCTAAAATCCTCAGGAATAGGAAGAAATATTGACTTTTTAGTCAAGCATGCATGTAGAAATTTTTAAACCCATACTAACAATAGAAAAATGAAATAATTCTCTAAAAGCATATCTATCTGCTATTAAAAACAAAACATACAAGCAACTAAAAATCAAGTTTTCTTTAAGTCCATTTTCCAAACACTGCAGTGAGTGAAGATCTCTCATGGGGAAACAATTCTATCTTCAAATATTTTAATGGTTTTATACAGCTGGGGGATTAGGTCTTGTGTGAGTGTTCTAACAGCACAAATGAGGAAGTCAGGAGGTAGATTTTGGCAACAATTAAAAAAATGATGCTAAGTGTAATGGTCTGCCATAGTCCCCCACAAATTGTAATTCTCAAGTAGAGTGTATGCTTGGTAGAATGAACCACTGCTTTTGGTGGATTACTGAACAAGCTAATGTCAGACACTTCTGCTAATTTTAGTTTTTGCATATTAGATACTTTAATGTTCAGCTTGTAACTTGTAGATCTTTATTTTCTATTCTAGTCAAAGCAGGCAGGAAAAATTTAAAGGTCCATTGTCACCAAGTGTGATGATGTTATAGAAATAAACATATTGTTCTTTGAATTTGAATCTTAATTCTGCTATTCCCTGGCTGTGTGGGCAAGTCCCTCCTTTACCTGGCATTAGAATTTTAATGTTCACTTGGCAAGTGTATAATGAGAAATTAATGAGACATTGTATGGCACCAATACAAATTAAGCTAAAAATTTGAGGTACTATTCTTGACTGCCCTTCTCCCATAATCTTCCAATTCTTAAACCCAAGAAATTAGCAAGGACTATCAGCTCTGCCTTCAAATTATATTCCATATCCACCCAACTGACTCTCTCTCCTCAGTGTTGTCACGTTAGTCCAACAACTATTATTTCTTTGAAGTACGGAATTTATCTCCCAAGTGGTCACTCTGCTTTCATTCTTGCTTCCTCAGTCCTAGCATTTTATTTATATATATATATATATATAAAATATTGCTTTATATATTTATATATATGCATTATATATTATATATATAAATATATTATATATTTATATGAGCTTTGGAATATATAAATATATCATACATATTTATATATATATATTATATATATATATTATATTGCTTCCTCAGTCCTAGCATTATATATATATATATATAATCTCCAGATTGGCCAGAGAGATCTCTTAAAAATACAGATAAAATATCATATTTATCCCCAGCCTAAGTCCCTCCAGTGAATCTCCATCTTACTCAGAATAAATCCAAACTTCCTCTCATGGCCTACAGCAAGTTCCTATATCTCACTGACTGTCCCCCTCCTTCACTCTGATTTTGTCATACTTGCCTTCCCTTGAGGAGACCAAGTTGTGCTCACCTTGGGGCCTCTGCCCATGCCCTCCCCATTGAAAAACTCTTGAAAATCTCTTTCCCTTACATCTCGCTTCAAGCCTGACCTTGTCATTTATGTTTCAGTCTTCCCTAACATCTAATTTAGAAGAGCTACCCCTCCAGTCGCTATTAAATTACCCTGTTTTACTTTCTGCTAATATTTATCACTGACTATGAATACCTTTTTTACTTACTTTCTTGTTTACTGCTTCTCTCTCCCTCACTGAAATGTATCACTAAGGGAACTGATTTGTCTTATTCACCATCGTGTTTCCAGCACAACGGACAGTGTCTTATAGATAGTAACTACTCAAAAAGTGTAGGATTAATAAATATATAAATCCTCTGCTATGTTAGACAGAGAGTAAATGTTCAATTAGAGTCATTGTCATTTATCCTTCTACTCAATTTCCAGTGGGTGTTGCTACCTCAGGTGGAAGAAACACAAGTGTCTCAATACTGTTTCTCCAGAAAATTGAAAGATAAATTTAGCCTTCAGTATTGACATTATTACTTAGCACTTGTTGGATAAAATTTATGAGCACTATGTGTTCATAAATCTATGTCATTATTGCTTTACATTATAATTAAACATTTATCAGGGATAAGTAAGTACAATAATGTGGTATTATCTTTAATCATTAATATATTTTGACTGGTATCTTATTAATAAGAATTATATATTCATCTGACCAAAAATGAAGGTTGTCTGGTGCTATGGGGAAATCACTGGCTTGGATTTGGGAGACAAATATTTATAAACTACCTATCTTATTTTTGGTGTTAGGTATATAAAGTGGTGTAAATTGTTGTCCTTGCCCTCCAATAGCCCTCAATGTGATTCTGTTACTAAATATAATATGGCCCTTTTTATTAAAAATTCCAATTATTGATAATGAAAAAAATACTCTCTGATCCAAAAATTCCCTAATATTCCCTTGCATGAAATAGCTTTTCTCAAGTGGGCATTTATAATAGAAGGAAACAATATGCTGTAAGTATTTCTTGAACTTTCTCAGCTTTTGTCCTGGAATCCATAATATAAAGGACACAGCTGCTGATGTTACAGTGAGATTCTGTACAAGAGTAAGTTTACAAAATGCCAGGGTGAATGGGCTACTTATGAAGACTTTTGAGAGCATATTCTACTTGAGAGAGGTCTGTCCTCTATCTGGTCATCACTGAAGACAATTCACAACAGTGTAACAGAAGTTCTGGTCTTCCTACAGGTCAGCTCAGCCAAGGTTGGTACATAAGAGAAACTCGGTAAAAATTTACTAAAGAGAAAAAAGAAAACAAACTGGAAATCTGTACCAAGAATACACCATCTTACATGTTTTTTTGGGAGAGTTTTGTGCTACTCTTGTGTAGAATGTATAGATTGGGGATAATGCTAACAGATTCCTACGTATTTTGAAAATAGAGTGATGTGCATTAGAGTGTTTTTATATTTGATTAATGTATAAATGCAATCCTTGACAGAGTCTAGAACCTGCTTTATCACTGAGGTGGTAAAGCATTCAAAAACAGGTTTTGGAGTCAGGCATACCTAAGTTTAAGGAAATTCCCTTCTATTTCCACTTAGCTGAGAGGGTTTTGTTGTTGTTGTTGTTTTTTCTTCCTTGATTGGATGTTGGTTTTTGTAATTTTTTTCTTCATCTGTTGAGATGAGTATATATTTGTGTGAGTGTGTGTGTGTGTGTGTGTGTGTGTGTGTGTATAATTTGTCAGCTCATAAGATGATTTATACTGATTCATTTTGATGTTAAACTGTCCCTATATTACTAGAATAAATCTTGCTTCCTCATGGTACATTATCATATTAGTGTAATTTTTATTTTATTTTAAAAAATTTTTATTAAAAATTTTTTTTTATTTTTCTTTAAAAAATTTTTTCTGTTACATTTATATATCATCAGATTTGTTTTGTCAAAATTTTGCCAAAATGTTTTGCATTTGTGTTCATAAGGAATATTGCTTCTGTAATTTTTAGTTTTTGAAATATCTTTTTCTTATTTTTATATCAGAATAATGCTGACTCAGAAAATGACTTGGGTAGTGTTCTCACCTCCTCAAATTTTTTTAAGGAATTGATATACAATCGATAATATTTTTTTTTTCTGAAATGCTTGGTAGAATTCACCAGTGAAGCCATCAGTGCCTAGAATTTTCTTTACCAGAAGTTTTTTAACTATAGATTGAATTGATTTAATATATAAAGGGCTGTTTAGGTTAAGTATTACTTAATGAGTAGATTTTGGTCATTGGAATCTTTCAAGGAATGTATCTATTCCATCTAAAGTGTTGAATTTATTAGCATAAGGGTGTTCCTTTATTAAACATTTAATACCTGTAAAACCCTTAAGAATCTGAAATCATTAATTTTAGATCTTTCCTCTGTGTAATAGAGATATTTTGTGCTACAAATTTCCTTCTACGTACCACTTTAATTCCATCTCACAAATTTTGACATGTTCTGTTCTGATTTTTATTCAATTAAAATAATTTCTAATTCCCATTTTAATTCTTTTTATTGGCCCACTGGTTATTTAGAAGTGTGTTCATTTCCAAATATGTGGGAACTGTTCAGATGCCTTTTTGTTACAGATTTCAAATTCAATTTCTTTGTGATCTGAGTTCCTAGTTGGTATGACTTGAATACTTTTAAATGAATTGAGATTTGTTTTATGGCCCAGGATTTGGCTTGTCATGGCAAATGTTCCTGGTGCACTCACAAAGAAAGTTTATTCATCAGTTAAGAGTAATCTATAAATGTCAACAAGGTTAAATGGGTTGACAGTATAATTCATCTATATTTGTACTGATTACCCATTTAGTTGTTCTATCAGTTATTAAGAGGGAGGTGCTCAAATCTCTATCATTGTGAATTTTTCTAGTTCTTCTTGCAGGTTTATAAGTTGTCTCATGTCTTTTGAATTTCTGTTAGTGAGTATATGAGCATTTGTGGTCAGTACGCTTCTTGGTGAATTGACCCTCTTTGTTCTGGTAACATTTTTTTTGCCCTGAAATCTATTGTGTCTGATATTAATATAGCCACTCTAATCTTCCTTGGCTAGTAGAAACATGCATATCTTTTTCATATTTATTTTTTATTTATTTGTGCTATTATATTTTAAGTAGATTAGCTGTAGGCAGCATTTATTTGGATCTTGATTTCTTTAGCTAATTTGGTATTTTCTACCTTTTAATTGGAATAATCAGACATTTAATAGATTTATTGATATGGCGGATTTAAATCTATAATCTTAATATAAAAGTTATAAAATGGAATTTCCTTTTTAACTTCTGAGATACAATTCTTGGTTGTGTTCCTTTAATGATTGTTTTAGGGTTTAGAGAACACATTTGTAATTTATCATGGTCCACCCTTCAAGTGATAATATAGTTTTTCATGTATAGAATAAGAACCTTATTTATATTAGTATATTTATTTTTCTTTTTTCTAGTACTTGTGTTATTTATTGAAATATGTTTTAGTTCTGTATATGTTACAAGCTCTACTTTATACTGTTATTTTTGCTTTGCACATGTGTTTTAAAGATATTTTGATAATAAGAAAAAAGTTATCATATTTACCCATTAGTGATCATTTCCTGTCCTTTTTGCTTTCTTGAATAGATACAGATTTCTATCTTGCATTAGTTTCCTTCTTTTTACAGAGCTTCTTTTAATTTTTGTTGTAGTAAACGTCTATTGGTGATGAATTATTTCAGCTTTTCTATGTCCAAAGCATCTTTATTTCACTTTCCTTTTAGAACTATCTTTTTTATGAGTTTAAGTTCTAGGTTTTATTTATATTTGGTAGCCTGAAGATAATGTTCCAACCTGTCCTGTAACTTATGTCGTTACTTTTTTTTTCATTTTATTTTATTATGTTAGTCACCATACATTACATCAGTTTTTGATGTAGTTTTCTACAATTCATTGTTTGCGTATAACACCCAGTGCCTCATGCAGAACGTGCCCTCCTTAATACCCATCACAGGGCTAACCCATCCCCCCATCCCCCTCCCTCTAAAACCCTCAGTTTGTTTCTAAGAGTCCATAGTCTTTCAACTTATATTGTTTCTGACCAGAAATCTGTCACCCTTATCTTTGTTCCTCTACATATAATGTGTCTTTCACTAACTACTTTCAAATCTTTTCTATTTTAAGCAATACATTATGATATGCTGTAACATATAGTACTACACATCCTTGTGTTTAGGTTCATTGAGTTTCTTAGATCTGTCAATTTATAGTTTTTGCCAAATTTTAACTTTAAAAAGGCCATTAATTGTAAACGATGTATTTTCTGTCATTCTACTTTAGTTTGGAGACACCAATTAAACACATCTTGGCCACTGAAGTTTTGCTGAAGTTCACTGATTTTTTTTTTCAGATTATTTTCTCCTTGTATTTCATTTGGGTGGTATCTTTTGCTATGTGTTCAATTCACTGATATTTTCTTCTTCAGTGTCTAATCTGGGGTTAATCCCATCCAGTGTATTTTTCATCTCAGACATTGTAGATTTCATCAAGAGACGTTCGATTTAGGTTCTGTTTAAAAATCTATTCCATGTCTCTGCTTAACATGTTTAGTCTTCCTTGTAGCTTCTTGAGCATATGGAATACATTTATAGTAATATTTCTTAATGTTTTTGCTTATTAATTCTATGACTTGTGTCATTTCTGGTTCAGTTTTAAGTGGTTGATACTTTTCCTCATTGTGGATTGTATTTTCTTGCTTCTTTGCATGCATGCTTGGTAATTATTTTATCAAATATCAAACATTGTAAATTTTACATTGTTGGATGCAAAGGGGTTTCGGGTTTGTGTTTTTTTTTTTTGTAAATTTATTGATCTGTGTTCTGTAACACAGTTAAGTTACTTGGGATCAGTTTGATCCCCTTGGGTCTTGCTTTTGGCTTTGTTAGACAATACCAGAGCACCATTAAGTCAAGAGTAAATTTTTTTCCATGTTACTGAAGCAAGACCATTCTTAGAACTCTGACTGATACCACATGAATTATGAGTTATTTCACTCTGGCTAGTGAGAACAGGCACTATTCTTGGCCCTGCGTGATCTCCAGGCATTATTTTTTTCTAATTCTTTTGGGTTGTTCTTTCTGGCTTTGGGTAGTTTGTTCACACACATGTGCTGATTGGTACACAAATGAACACATAAGAGGAATACAGTTCGGCAGACATTTGGAGTCCTCTTTCTGTGTACTCCTCTCCCCTCCAGGACTCTTTTCTGTGAACTTTAGCCACCTTGGCTTCCCTGGACTTCCTATTCTATATTGTCAACTCAGACTGTCTGGACTTCTAGGGTCCTCCGTCTGCCCTATGTTCTGGAAACTTTTTACAGTCAGTAAGCTGAAGCTCATCTCATTTGTTTCCTCTTTTTCAGGAATAACAGTCTTTCATTCCTTGATGTCAAGTGTCTTATGAACTGATTTCTTATATTTTATCCATATTTTTAATCTTTTAAGGCATGAAAGTAAATCTGATCCCTATTTCTCCATTTTTGTCAGAAGAAACATCAACTGTAAAGCTCACTTGTAATAGGTTTTTATGAAAATTTAGCAAAACTGCTGATCACAAACACTCTGAAGATTCAAGAAACCTAAATAACATGATAAATACCCACTCATAATATTCCCAGATATTAGAGACAACACTAGAAGCAAAATAAAGAGACAACATAGAAGCAAAATAAATTCTAAATAGTGAGAGAACAGCATAATGAATTATGGAAAAGAAAATAAGCTTTGGAAACACAACCAGAGTTAAGAAAACAAGATAACTAAAAAATTGCAAAGAAAGGGTTATAAAATCAACTGAGTGAGAAGGAGACACTAGCATTCAAAGGAGGTGCAGTTAGTATTTTCCCTCAGCACACTTAGAGGTGACAGATTCACCATGGTTAGTTGGTTTCCACTGGCATATTTAGTCTTTTCTTATTCTTTATTGGCATTCTTCCACCACCTACAGATGCATGCTGGGAATCAGGCTACCACTGGACAGCTGGCTCAGACAGCTGCAGCCATAGTTAACAGGAAACTGAAGCAAGGAATTGTTAATGTGGGCTCAGTCATTTTCCTTTTCTTGCTGACTTGACTATCAAATGTTACTGGTGCAGACTCACTGTACTTGGTACACTGATAACTGTGAATCTACATAGAACAAAATATTTACTTCTTTTTCTCTTATCAGTTTTGCTCTACTTTCACCAGTCCACCATCTTGTGGAAATATCTTAATTATTATGAGAATCAGGCTGTTTTTCTCATAATATAATACTTAAGATTATAATCACTTGTTTATTTATTCCACAAATATTTACTAGGCATCAAATTTCCTAATATTTTAAGTATGACTGATTTTTGCTAATTCCAGTCTTTGATAACTTGAAACATAATTAGTGCTACCACTCTTTTCTACTTTGTAGGGTCTATGTAATTGGTTCAAAGAAAAAAAGCTATTATCACAAGACAGTAATATATGGTTGATTATATTGATTATATTTATATTTTATGTTGAAGAAACAAAGAAAGATCTTCCAGTCTGAAATAAAATCTATTACCAGAAACAAGGAAACAAGAGGGAATTTTTATCACTTTTAAAGTAAGATGAAGACACTCCTTACCTAGAAATATATTTAATCCATATATATTTGCAATAGCGATTGTGACATAAATGCATTTTTTGTGACATAAATGCATAATTTTGAAGGGAAGAGTCTCTTAAGTTTTTTTTAAATTTGTTTCCTATATTCAATATTTTAGCTGTTTATCACAGTTTCCCTTAATCCATATATTTGATACTATAGATTTCCATGTTTTATTGAAGCTTTAGATATAATGGATATGATATAAATGTTATATAGGTGTAAACTCTATGATGATGACTAATGCATCTATTCTTCAGCTTTATCCTTTTATTTCCCATTACCTACTAACACCTCTAATTTTGAGTTCATATAGAAATCAAAATTACATTATTTTTCTTCTCAAACATTGGCCTAGAGAATTCAATGATTTGTTTAATTTCTGGAAAAAAGTCACTGGTGTTCTGGTAAACTGGCTGGTAAAAAAGAGAACTTCCTCAACTTCATAAGGAATGTTTTACAAAAACCCTACAATTAACATTATAGTTAATGCTAAAAGATTGAATGCTTTCCAAGATTGAGAAGACAAAGATGTACACCCTCACCACTCTTTTTTAATAGAGTTTTGGAAGTTTTGGAAGTTTTAAGCAATAAAGAAAAAAGAAGTTTTTGGAAGTTTTAAGCAATAAAGAAAAAAAAAGAAACATAAGGTATACATATTAGAAAGGAAGAAATTAAAACTGTCCCTATTTGCAGATAGCATGGTTGATTATGTAGAAAATTTCAAGGAATGAACACACACACAAACACACACACACAAAGACCTCCAAGAAAACCTCCCATAGCTTACAAATGAGTCCAGCAAAGATGCAAGATAGAAGTCAACACACAAAATTCAATTGCATTTCTGTATACTAAGAATGAACATGTGGAAACTGAAATTAAAAGTGTAATTTGTAATTGCTCAAAAAATTAAATACTTAGATATAAGTCTAAAATATGTAAAGAATTTATACGCTAAAAACCACAATGTTGAAGGGAAAAATTGAAAAAGATCCAAATAAATGAGGAAACATTCCATGTTCATGGATTGAAAGAATCAACATAATAAAGATGTCAATTTTCCACAAATTTATACACAGATGATATAATACTTATTAAAATCCCAGCAAGATTTTCTGTAGAATAGACAGTATCATATTAAAATTTATATAAAAATGCAAAGGACCTAGGATAGAAAAAATAATTTTGTAAAAGAAAAGTTAGAGGAACCAATTACTCAATTTCAATAATTTTTATAATAGTAACAGTAATCATGACTCTGTGACATTGGTGGAAGGATAGACACACATATCAATAGAATGGAACAGAGTATCCAGAAATAGACCAACACAAATAGGCTCAACTGATTTCAGTAAAGGTGAAAAAGCAATTAAATGGAGGAAGGGTAGACTTTCCAACAAATAGGACTGGAGCAATTTGCTACTCATTGGCTAAAAACTTAAAAAAATAAAAGAGAGAGAGAGAGAAACAAAGAGAGATAGATAAGTAATTGTTACCTAGGCTTCTCATTTTGTACAAAAATTAACTTGAAATAAATTGTGTAATTAAGTGTAAAACTGTAAAATTTTTAGAAAAAATTAGAAGAACTTCAGGATATAAGATTAGGCAAGAATTCTTAAACGTCACACAAAAATATGGTTCATTAAATAAAAAATATGGAAAATTGGACTTCATCAAATTTAAAACTTTACCAAGAAAATGAAAAGGCAAGCTAAAAAATGGTTGAAAATATATGCAAATCATATATCTGACATAGTATCAAGAATATAGAAAAAGCTCTCAAAACTCAACAGTAAAAAGATAAACAGTCCAATTAGAAAATGGGCAAAATATATGAAGGGACATTTAAATGAAGAAGGCATACAGATGGCAGATAAGCATATACAAAATACCCAGTATCATTGCCATTAGTAGGGAAATGCAAATTAAAAAAATAATGAAATATTACTACACACCTACCATAATGGCTAACATAAATAATGTTGATATTAAATACTGGATTAAGGAAAGCTTAATCACTCATACATTGCTGGTGGCTATGTAAAATAGCCAGGCTGGAAAACAGTTTAACAGTGTCTTAAAAAACTAAATATGCGACTATCATGTGACCCAGCAATTGCACTCTTAGGCTTTTATCCAGAGACATAAAGATTCATGTTCACTAGGGCGCCTGCGTGGCTCAGTTGGTTAGATGACTGCCTTCGGCTCAGGTCATGATCCTGGAGTGCCAGGATCGAGTCCCACATCGGGCTCCCTGCTCGGCAGGGAGTCTGCTTCTCCCTCTGACCCTCTTCCCTCTCGTGCTCTCTATCTCTCATTCTCTCTCAAATAAATAAATAAAATCTTAAAAAAAATTCATGTTCACTAAAAACCTGTTTATGAATGTTTATAATAACTCTATTTGTAATAACCCAAAGCTGTAAACAACCTAGATGTCCTCCACTGGGTGAGCAGTTAAACTAACTGTGATATAGCCATACTATGGAATATTAATCAACATTGAAAAAGAAGAAATTATGGATACCTGCAAGAGCCTGGATGGATCTTAAGGGAATTATACTGAGTGAAAAAAAGCCAATTCAGAGTTTACAAATTATGTTATCTCATTTATGTAGTATTCTTGTTGTTGCACAGAGTTAAGGGGGAGGATGGGGTAGGGAGGGAAGTGGCCAACATGAAGAATCCTTGTGGTGATGGAAAATTTCTGCATGCTGACTATTATTAATGTCAATATTCTGGTTGTGATATTGTACTATAATTTTCAAAACATTACCAGGAAGGAGAACTGGTTAAAGAGTATTATTTCTTACGACTAGCTTGGGAATCTACAAACATCTCAAAAAAAAAAAAAAAAAGTCACTAAAATCAGTTAAATAGTTCACTTTTAAATGTCTTTTTCTAAACTTTAGAAGAAAATAAAGTTAATCTAGATTAAAACATTAAGCCAATTGAGGAAGATACATGAAAATAGATGCTTGCTTTCAATTATAAAAGCAAGTCAGTGGGAACCTAGACTTTGTTAGAGAGGCCCAAAAACAGAAAAAAAAAAAAACCCACCTATTTTTGTATGAATAAAAAGAAAGCCTATAAAAGTCATGAAATATTAGAATGGTGGCTTTTTCTTTACAGAAAAATGAATGGAACATGTGGACAGCTATCTTTGGGATTAATCTGAAATCAGTATTTAGGTCCACTTAAGACTTGAGCTAAGATGACCTCCTGAGACTGTTTTTAGGTCTGTGAATTTTATGTTTAATAGCTTTCAGTTTTGCTATAAAGAAAAAAAAGGCTAGTATAATTAATCTTGGAACAATATCAAATAGCATTTCAGTGACAAAAATGATTTTTTTAAAGGTCTGACATGAAATACAAAAGAAGAACTTACATTCATAACCATAAATATAACATTTAAATATAAAATATATAATGGCTTTTTTTCCAGAAAATGAGATTATTACTCTTAAGATTTCCTGTAAAATATTCACTTTTACTGACAATACATTTCAAGAAAATACTTTAAAAATTTTGACTGTTAATAGAGCTTTTTACTAGAAGCTGTGTAGAGTGAGTATAAAAATAATGAACAAAAATACTGTCCTTGTTCTCAAGGACTTTACTACGGATAAGGAACTCATTGTAAAAGGATATAGAAGAAAAGTGTTAAGCGCTGATAAAGAGAATATGCTCTTAAAGACAAAGAAGGAGCAATGCATTTTTATTATTTCTCTTACTGTGGTAGTTCACTCAGGCTGCTATACCAACAATATCATGGGCTGGGTAGCTTGTAAACAATACAAATTTATTTCTCAGGGTACTGGAGGCTGGGGAACCCAAAATCAAGGCTCTGGAGAATTCAGTGGCCAGTGAGAGTCCACTGCTTGTTTTATAGATGGCTGTCTTCTAGCTGTGTCCTCAAATGGTGGACCGGGGGAGGAGCAAGAGAGCCCTCTGGCGGGATTTTCTATAAGTGCATTAATCACCTCCTAACACCGCCATAGTGGGGATTAGGTTCAAACATACGAA
The DNA here is from genome assembly GCF_003265705.2 of Callorhinus ursinus. Lineage (NCBI taxonomy): Eukaryota > Metazoa > Chordata > Mammalia > Carnivora > Otariidae > Callorhinus > Callorhinus ursinus. The sequence goes on from NW_027397066.1 coordinate 132,620,982, forward strand.
TTTGGGGGCATAAGACATTCATTCTATAGCACTTCCTTTCTCCCAAGAGGACTCTCTCAATAAATCACTTAAACAAGAATCTTAGTGTTGGGCTCTATTTATAAGGCACCCGACCTAAAGGAGGAACCAGAAACATGTATAGTGCATTCTAAAAATGACAAGCACCCTTGATGATGAAGAACACAATGTGTGTGAAAAGTGTACTGTACTAGTAGATGAAGTTGAAAAAGTAATTTATAACTCAATTGCAACTGCTTTGACGTTTTTATGAAAAATTTAGAATGTCTTTTAAGTACATTTTCTATTAAGGGGGTGATACCAAGTCACCAATAATTGAGAAAAATAAACATGAAAGCTATGTAAATAATGGAATCAAAAAAGAGAAAGGTTATGGGCAATGACAATCAATTAGGGAATCTGTTTAGGTAGTGTGAGTGGCAATGAAGAAGAAGAAACTACCTTATATAGTTTATAAAGAATTGTTCAGTTATGGCTGCTTATTTAAAAGTGGGTTTTAGGCAAAGGAGCCTGTGATACCAGGAAGGTAGTATGGTCTTCTGCAGAAATAAGAATAAGGAACTGGAGGAAAATACTGAATCCTGATTTGAACACAATTTGTTGCCTGGGCTGCAAGTTGGCAAATCTGTTTGTGGACATAAATGAGGAAGCCATAAAATGAAGAGGAAAAGCTATAGAATGGATGAAGCAGTGCTCAGTGAGAACACTGAAATTTAAGAAATTTGTACAGAAAAGAGTAGACTAAAAGAAGATAGAAAGTTTAGTATAAGAGATGTAGAGAAATGTAAAGAGATGAAATGCTTTATGAACATAGAAAAAGCTGTTGCATTTGGCAGTTAGGAAATAATAAATCATCTTTGATGATGGTTTTATCAGTAGTAATAGGGAAGAAACTTGTTTTCATGATGCTAAGTAGCGAATTTAGGTTATTTTTTCAATGGAGTTGACAGTGAAAACCAATAAAATATTATAAATAAGTGGAATAGAAAGTAATAGAAATTTTTAAACTAGCTGTTACTTAAACCTATTTGTGGGGAAATAACACATAAAAGTAATTTATGGCACCAAAAACATCCATATTTTAAAAATCATTATCAATAAAATAATGTAATTGTATTTACTTTTTTTAAAATGTCAAATGTTTATGGATATCTGCATCTGCAGCAGGCTGATCATTTTAATTTCAAATGTGAGTCTTATCAGGGAGTCTTCCATAGCTGCTTTCAGTGTTCATTTCCAGAAGAATCTCGGAGACAAAATGAATATTAGACAGCAAAAATATCTAACTAAATTCTTTTCTGTAAATGATCACTATGCACTGCCTTCCCAGATTGGCATGAAGTGACTATTTGTGAATGATTTTCCTTTTATTCCCCCTGCAGATATGAATACTGTTAGTTTATTTGGACTTTAGCTAAGTAGAAATCTCTTCCAAACTGAAGAGAATCAGAAATAACATCTAGCACCAAAATCAAAATTGTCTCCAGCAAACGAGTTTCAATTGCCGAGTCTATGTATCTCTCATTTCCTACATCTATAAAAGGTTACTTCTTTACTTCCACTAGCTTCGTTCACGTTAATTGATCACTACGTTATACTGAAATTTTCTTAGAATATAAATCACGCTGTCCTTCTGCTCTAAACTTTTTCATGCCTTTCCATTACATTTAAGTTAAAAATCCCAAATCCTAATTGCATCCTACAAAGCCCTGCCTGATCTCTCAAGTCTTGTCTTAAGCATTATCTTTTGCTAACATAACCAACCCTCCCCCTGTGCTGTATTCCAGACCCAGAGTCCTTCTTATTGCTCCCGTAATATGCTATGTTCTTCCTTGCCCCCGGGACTTTTAAGTATCCTTTTATCTACACTTCAACTACATTACATTCCTTAGGTTTCAGCTTCAGGGTTACTTCGTCAAAGAAACCTCTCAATTAAAGTTCCCCTCTAATTCTATCTCATACGACTCCCTAATTTTTCTACTTAGCATGCTTTAATACTTTTCAGCTATATATTTATTTCATAGTCAAGGTTGTTGAAAATGACGAGGAATTGTTTCTATTTATAGCCTTTACTTAGGAAAGAATGCAAACAATAATGGTTTTTTACAAGGTAGTACAGAAACTGAAACAGTGCAGAGCAGAGTTTTTAAAATCACAAGGGAACACTAAGTGAGAGCCAAAAAAAAGAAAGAAAAAAAAGCAAACAAATGAAGAATTAGCACTCTTGCAGGGTAGGAAAACAAAGTTCTCCTGGGGGAAAAAAAAAACTATGCAGGAAAAAAAGAATGTGAATTGATGGCAAATAGGAAAATGACTTGAAAATTAGGTTAAGAAGGATTATTGAAAGTTCACTATGTCCTGGCAGTAACTTGCTGGCTAAGACAAGCACCCTTGCCTTCAAGGCAGAGAGCTGTAAAAAAAAATCTATATATGTGTAAAGCTGATGCCTGCAAGGACAGCGTACCATGTGTGTATAATCCACAGATACATAACAGTGGAATGAGTGTATTCTTCATAGAGGCATTAAAAGTGTTTAAGAAAAAAAGGTCTTGATTTTATCTAGACAATGGGCAGGGATTTTTCAAGAAATGATGCACTGAGCAGTAGGTCATCATATAAAAGAACAATTTGATGTGTGAGGAGGGAAAACAGAATTTGTGCCTTCACTGTGCAGTGTTTTTCAGATTCAAATCTTACACAACTGTCAATAATCTACTGCTTAAAAGAGATCCCTGAAAACATTATTTTCATTCACAGCACACTACTGAGTCCTATTTGTTGTTAAATCTCTGCACTGTAAGATTGCATTTTCCTGGGCATTATGGGTACAATGGTTAACATTACACAGTTAACTGGTAATAATAGTCTGTTTCAAATACATGAAGACTCATTATGTAAATAGAGTGGAACATCTGTTCTGTTTCCCCAGAAGATCACGAATAAGGAAGTGAAAAGTAATGGGAAATACAGTAGCCCTTCCTTATCGGAGGTTTGACTTTCCCCAGTTAGTTACCCACAGTGAACTGCAGTGAGGAAGCAGATGATCCTCCCGACGCATTGTCAGAAGAGCAGTAGTACCCTAACCATGTCACAGTGCCTACAGTGTTCACCGCACTTCCTCTCATCATATAGAAGGAGCATGAGGTTTTGTGTGTGTAGGGGGAGAGATCACATTCATATTATTTTCATTACTTTTGTATGTTATAATTGCTCTGCTTTATTATTAATTATTGTTGTTAATCTTTTACTGTGCCTAATTTATAAATTAAACTTTATCATATGTTTGGATAGGAGAAAACATAAGATATATAGGGCTCGGTACTAGCCGTAGATTCAGGCATCCGCTAGGGGTCTTGGAACATATTCCCCACAGATAAGGGGGAAAGGGAAGGCTTCTGTACTTACGTTTATAGTATAACATTGGTGCTGAATGACAACAGCATTTATAAGATTTGATCTTCTGTGGATAACTTCAAGGACAGAGATCAGTTTTCTCTCTTTTGGAACTAAGTTCTAGCCGGAGGTTAAGGTGAAAGAAAGTCCTGATTGCAAATTGTAAACCTGTTAGGAAAAAAACCTGGTCTATGTATACCTAATGAACAATTATAATGACTATTGTTATGACGATTAATTATCTTTAAGTCAGTTTTTATATCCTGCACTTTATCAAGATAGTCAAGATGTAGAAGAAGCTAGTTTTAATGCAGGCTAACTAAATTTCTAATTAGCCAAGAGATCTTTTCTTCATCAAAATCCTAATTCTTACACTATAATTAGATTTAAATACATAATATTGATTTAGTAGTAATTAAATCTGTGTGAATGTTAGACTGCTTGCAATTTGGTATCAGATACAGACAAAGGAGGTTTCAGTTAATTGCTTTCTAGAAAGAATTCTAAACAGGTTAAGATGTTCTAGATTATGCTATAGAACAAGAGCAATTTTTCAATGAGAAAAATCCTTAAATCAGAGAAGTTAAAAAAATAATTATATGGCAGTGATCCAAGAAGATAATCAAAGAGAACATTTTCATATAAAATTAGTCCATTGGGTTGAAAAGTATTAATAGAAATGTCCCTAGTACCAGTACATTCTTTTTCAAATGTGCTGAGAAAAATAAATCAAAACACATGTAAGGTTAAGCTTTTGATGGTATAGCCTTTTTATTCTATAATGTAATGTGTTGCCTGCATTGCTTCAGAATGCTGAGATTATGGTCTATTAAGTATTGATATTACTCTTTTCAGTGTTTCTCAAAATGTGAGTATTTTGAGGTCCCCTTGCTTTAGAACCACTCAGGATGTTTGTTTAAAATTCAGACTCTTGGATCTTACCCAAAACAGAATAGAATAGCTGTTCTTGAGCCCAGTAAATTTCATTTTAACAAGAGCTGTAGGTAATTGTTATACAAAGTTAAGAGTTTGAAACCTCTTGGGTTATTTTAATCATCCTTTAAAGTAGATAATTTTTCTTTGATTTGTGAGAACTCTATCAAGGGTTTGTTTAAAGATAAACTCCAATCCCTTGTTAGTGCTAGCTAATTTAGTGCTCACTTTGAACATTGATACATTGGATTATTTCTGTTACAAAAGATGGCAGAAACCCAGGCCACCTTAGGGTGAGAAGAGGTTTTTTATTAAACTCAGATGCCTTTTACAGATACAGTGTTTTTTCCAAAGAATGTCTATGCTCTACCTATATTACATATTTCCAAATTCCTATCAGTCAGATTAAAATAGTGTTCCATTTCTCTAAATTTACCTTGAAAATTTTTCTGAAAAATCCAGATCCCCCTAAAATCTTCTCCAGATAGTCTGGGATGCTACCAAAGTCTCTGCTGTGCTCTGATGACCAGTCTCCCGGCCCCTTCATGGCATTCCTCAAGCTCTTGCTCTGACTTACCATGAGGCTATTTCCTCTGCTGCAATTGTCAGTGAATAACAGCACTGTAACTGGTACCAGGTGGTGATAGTATTGCTTGCTGACAACTCCCATTACCCAATTCCAAGAGTGCTGCCTGACATTTCTATAGGACGTTTTCCATTACTGCCAAAGCTGTTGGCATCGATGCTGGGTTCATTGTACCTCATTATCCCACAGAAGAAATGGTGAAGAAAAACCAGCATAATTACTACTGATTCTTATTTTCACCCTTTAATTTAGAGAAGTTGGGCTAGAAAAGTGTGATGGACACAACTTTCTATTGAAAATTATGAGTCTCCTCCCGTGTCATTGATTAATCACCTGTACTGTCACTCTCCCTGATGATGTATTCTTTCTTAGAAGTCAAGACACTATGTCCTCGTGTAATAATAACCAACATTTCATTAACCCCATACATTTTTTTTCAAAATTTTATCACATTTATAGAGGTATAACTTGTATACAGTAGAAGTCATCAATTTTAAATGCACAGTTTTATTAGCTGTATAATGAGCATAAGAATCATGATGCAGAACATTTCTGTCTCGTCACAAAGTTCCCTTGTGTGTTTCCTTATTTCCTAACCTTGGTCACTGCCAACTACTGATCAGTTTTCTGTCATTATGGATTTACCTTTCCTAGAACTTCATATAAATGGAACAATACTGTACCATGGTTTTTAAATATGTCCAGGAAATTCTCTAACACTCTTCCCTTCACAAGAGAATGCTTCATTCCTCTCTATTTCAGTAGGGTTTGAATTTACTAACTAGCTTTTAATGAATAGGAATGCTGTGGAATTATGCTAATTGACTTCTGAGGTTAGGTAATAAAAGTTTTAGTTTCCACTTGGCTTTCCATCTCTTTGGATCATTCTCTCTGAGGGAAGACAGCTACCATGTTGTGAAAGCACTCCAGCAGCCTGTGGAAAGGCCTGCTTATGGAGAAACTAAGGCCTCATGCTAAATCAGTCCACAGTTGCCAGTCACGTAACAACTGGAAGTGGATCCTGTCAGACTGTGAAGAACTTGAATTTTTTCCTACTTGCTCTCCTGCTTTTTTTTTTTTTTTCAGACTTTATTTACTTATCTGAGAGAGAGAGTGAGAGCATGAGCAAGGGGAAGGGCAGAGGGAGAAGCAGACTCCCCACTGAGCAGGGAGCCCAAGGGGGGTGGGGGGATTGATCCCAGACCCCTGAGATCATGACCTGAGCTGAAGTCAGACGCTGAACCACCCAGGCGCCCCCTTGTTACCCTCTTTTTACACTTCTTGCAATCTAACAATCTAGCCTACCACGGTTTCATGGGTACTGGCAAAAGACATGAGACTCCTGGGTCAGAGACAGAGGACAGTATTTTCCTCACTGCAATAGCAGTCACTGGAGTATCAGCATTTGTTCAAGTTCCCTGAGCCTCAGGTGCCATGGGGCCATATGGTGGCTGAACACACAGTAGGTTTTGTTCCAGGCAAGGAATCTCAAGCTTGAGAAACTTCAGTGTTCTATAATGGAATTTTTTTCCAACCATTTACTTTTACCCCATCTACATATACAAAATTAGAATGAGTTTCTTGCAGATAGTATATAGAATATGACAAATATGACAATGTATTTTAATTGAATGTTTAAGTCAATTTTATTTATTATAATTATTGATATGGTTGGCTTAAAACTATCATTTCTGGGGCACCTGGGTGGCTCAGTCAGTTAAGCGTCTGACTCTTGACTTTGGCCTAGGTCATAATCTCAGGGTTGTGGGATCGAGCCCCACATGGGGTTCTGTGCTCAGCAGGGAGTCTGCTGGAGGTTCTCTCTCTCCCTCTGCTTCTCCCACCCCCTCTCTAAAAAAAACAAAACAAAACAAAACAAAAATCTGTCATTTCTATTTACTTTCTATTTGTTCCATCTGCTTTTTAGTCATTTTTTTCTTTCCCTGCCATCATTTGCATTAACTGAGTTTTCAATTATTTATTCTCTTCTCTACTATTTGATTCTCTCTCCCCCATTTCAAGCTTTGTCTATATCTCCCTCCTTTTGGCAGTCACACTCTATTTTTAAATGATATTTTCCCACTTCCTGTATATTGTATGACCCTTACAACAATATACTTCTTTCCTCCACTTCATCTTTTTGGCTATTGGTGACATACATTATACTTCTGTGTATGTTACAAAGTTCAAAATACATTGGTATTTATTTCTTGCTTAAACGGTCATTTATCTTTTAAAGAGTTTAAAAATGAGAAAATGTCTTCTATATTAACTCAGATATTAATACCTTCAGGTATTAACTGGTGCAACTGTAGAGCCCACTTGATAACTCCTTTTTTCTCAGATATCACAGTGCCATGCTGCCTATTGTCCAACATCCAAAAACTTTGGTTTGATTTCTTTAGTGTCAATTACTCTAGTCAGTTTTCATGTGAAAGTACATTTAGTATGCTTTATTCATCTTCCTTGGATGACTTAATTTTGCTACACATATGAAAATTTTTAGTATAAGTAGAATAATTGTTCTGAATGAAAGAATAAACTCTGAATTTTATAGGAAAATCAATAGTGATGTAGAGCAAATGGCATCTATTTAGAATATTATGTTCATATTTTTTTCTTTGCATACTTTTTAAAGTTAATTTTATTATGTTATGTTAATCACCATACATTACATCATTAGTTTTTGATGTAGTGTTCCATGATTCATTGTTTGCATATTAACACCCAGTGCTCCATGCAGTACGTGCCCTCCTTAATACCCATCACCAGGCTAACCCATCCCCCTCCCCCCCTCCCCTCTAGAACCGTCAGTTTATTTCTCAGAGTCCATCGTCTCTCATGGTTTGTCTCCCCCTCCAATTTCCCCCGCTTCATTCTTCCCTTCCTGCTATCTTCTTCTTTTTTTCTTTTAACATATAATGTATTATTTGTTTCAGAGGTACAGGTCTGTGATTCATCAGTCTTACACAATTCACAGCGCTCACCATAGCACATACCCTCCCCAATGTCTGTCACCCAGCCACCCCATCCCTCCCACCCCCCACCACTCCAGCAACCCTCAGTTTGTTTCCTAAGATTAAGAATTCCTCATATCAGTGAGGTCATATGATACATGTCTTTCTCTGATTGACCTATTTTGCTCAGCATAATACCCTCCAGTTCCATCTATGTTGTTGCAAATGGCAAGATTTCATCTTTTTAATGGCCGCATAATATTCCATTACACACACACACACACACACACACACACACACACACACACACACACCATATCTTCTTTATCCATTGATCTGTTGATGGACATCTTCGCTCTTTCCATAATTTGGCTATTGTGGACATTGCTGCCATAAACAATGGGGTGTACATATCCTTCGGATCACTACATTTGTAGCTTTGAGGTAAATACCCAGTAGTGCAATTGCTAGGTCATAGGGTAGCTCTATTTTCAACTTTTTGAAAACCTCCATACTGTTTTCCAGAGTGGTTGCACCAGCTTGCATTCCCACCAACAATGTAGGAGGGTTCCCCTTCCTCCCCAACCTCGCCAACATCTGTTGTTTCCTGACTTGTTAATTTTAGCCATTCTGACTGGTGTGAGGTGCTATCTCAATGCGGTTTTGATTTGGATTTCCCTGATGCCAAGTGGTGTTGAGCACTTTTTCATGTGTCTGCTGGCCATTGAGATGTCTTTGGAAAAATGTCTGTTCATGTCTTCTCCCCATTTCCTGATTGGATTATTTGTTCTTTGGGGTTGAGTTTGATAAGTTCTTTATAGATATTAGATACTAGCCCTTTATCTGATATGTCATTTGTGAATATCTTCTCCCATTCTGTCGGTTGTTTTTTGGTTTTGTTGACTGTTTCCTTTGCCGTACAAAAGGTTTTTATCTTGATGAAATCCCAATAGTTCATTTTTGCCCTTGCTTCCCTTGCCTTTGGTGATGTTTCTAGGAACAAGTTGGTGTGGCTGAGGTTGAAGAAGTTGCTGCCTGTGTTCTCCTCTAGGATTTTGATGGACTCCTGTCTCACATTTAGGTCTTTCAACCATTTTGAGTCTATTTTTGTGTGTGGTGTAAGGAAATGCTCCAGTTTCATTCTTCTGCATGTGGCTGTCCAATTTTCCCAGCACCATTTGTTGAAGAGACTGTCTTTTGTCCATTGGACAGTCTTCCCTGCTTGTCGAAGATTAGTTGACCATAAAGTTAAGGGTCCATTTCTGGGCTCTCTATTCTGTTCCATTGATCTATGGGTCTGTTTTTGGCCTGTACCATACTGTCTTGATGATGACAGCTTTGTAATAAAGCTTGGAGTCCAGAATTGTGATGCCACCAGCTTTGCTTTTCTTTTTCAACATTCAACTGGCTATTTGGGGTCTTTTATGGGTTCCATACAAATTTTAGGATTATTTGTTCCATTTCTTTGAAAAAAGTGGATGGCATTTTGATAGGGATTGCATTAAATGTGTAGATTGCTCTAGGTAGCACTTACATCTTCACAATATTTGTTCTTCCAATCCATGAGCATGGAACGTTTTTCCATATCTTTGTGTTTTCCTCAATTTCTTTCATGAGTATTTTATAGTTTTCTGAGGACAGATTCTTTGCCTCTTTGGTTAGATTTATCCCTATGTATCTTATGGTTTAGAGTGCAATTGTAAATGGGTTCAACTCCTTAATTTCTCTTTCTTCTGTCTTGTTGTTGGTGTCTAGGAATGCCACTGATTTCTGTGCATTGATTTTATATCCTGCCACTTTGCTGAATTCTTGTATGAGTTCTAGCAGTTTTGGGGTGGAGTCTTTTGGGTTTTCAACATAAAGTATCATATCATCTGCAAAGAGTGAGAGTTTGACTTCTTCTTTGCCAATTTGGATGCCTTTTATTTACTTTTTTTATTGTTGTTGTGTGATAGCTGTGGCTAGGACTTCTAGTACTATGTTGAATAGCAGTGGTGACAGTGAACATCCTTGCCATGTTCCTGAACTTAGTGGGAAAGCTCTCAGTTTTTCCCATTAAGAATGATATTTGCTGTGGGTTTTTCATAAATGCCTTTTATGATATTGAGATACGTACCCTCTATCCCTATACTCCGAAGAGTTTTGATCAAGAAAGGATGCTGGACATTGTTAAATGCTTTTTCTGCATCTATGGAGAGGATCATATGGTTCTTGTTCTTTCTTTTATTAATGTATTCTATCACATTGATTGATTTGTGGATGTTGAACCAATCTTGCAGCCCAGGAATAAATCCCACTTGGTCGTGGTGAATAATCCTTTTAATGTACTGTTGGATCCTATTGGCTAGTATTTTGGTGAGAAATTTTGCATCCATGTTCATCAGGGATATTGGTCTGTAATTCTCCTTTTTGACGGGGTCTTTCTCTGGTTTTGGGATCAAGTTAATGGTGGCCTCATAAAATGAGTTTGGAAGTTTTCCTTCCATTTCTATTTTTTGGAACAGTTTCAGAAGAATAGATATTAATTCTTCTTTAAATGTTGGGTGGAATTCCTCTGGGAAGCCATCTGGCCCTGGGCTCTTGTTTCTTGGGAGATTTTTGATGACTGCTTGAATTTCCTTAGTGGTTATAGGTCTGTTCAGGTTTTCTATTTTTTTATAGAAAATAGAAATATTTTCTATTTCTTCCTGGTTCAGTAGTTTATACATCTCTAGGAATGCATCCATTTCTTCCAGATTATCTAATTTGCTGGTATATAGTTGCTCATAATATGTCCTTATAATTGTTTGTATTTTTTTGGTGTTGGTAGTGATCTCTCCTCTTTCAGTCATGATTGTAATTATTTGGGTCATTTCTCTTTTCTTTTTGATAAGTCTGGCCAGGGGTTTATCAATCTTATTAATTCTTTCAGAGAATCAGCTCCTAGTTTCATTGATCTATTCTACTATTCTTTTGGTTTCTAGTTCATTGTTTTCTGCTCTGATCTTTATGATTTCTCTTCTCCTGCTGGGTTTAGGCTTTATTTGCTGTTCTCTCTCCAGCTCTTTTAGGTGTAGGGTTAGGTTGTGTATTTGAGACCTTTCTTTGTTTCTTGAGAAAGGCTTGTATTTCTATATATTTTCCTCTTAGGACGACCTTTACTGCATCCCAAGATTTTGAACAGTTGTGTTTTCATTTTCATTGGTTTCCATGAATTTTTTTAATTCTTCTTTAATTTCCTGGTTGGCCAACTCATTCTTTAGTAGGATGCTTTTTAGCCTCCATGTATTTGAATTCTTTTGACCTTCTTCTTGTGATTGAGTTCTAGTTTCAAAGCATTGTGGTCTGAAAATATGCAGGGAATGGTCCCAATCTTTTGGTACCAGTTGAGACTTGATTTGTGACCCAGGATGTGATCTATTCTGGACAATGTTCCATGGGCACTAGAGAAGAATGCGTATTCCGTTGCTCTGGGATGGAATGTTCTGAATATATCTGTGAAGTCTGTTTGGTCCAGTGTGTCATTTAAAGTTTTTATTTCCTTTTTGATCTTTTGCTTAGATGATTTGTCCATTTCAGTTGGGGGGTGTTAAAGTCCCCTACTATTATTGTATTGTTGTCAATGTGTTTCTTTGTTTTTGTTATTAATTGCCTTATGTAATTGGCTGCTCCCATGTTAGGGGCATAAATATTTACAAATGTTAGATCTTCTTGTTGGATAGACCCTTTAAGTAGGATATAGTGTCCTTCCTCATCTCTTATTTAAACCAAATGTCTTTGGTTTAAAATCTAATTTGTCTGATATAAGGATTGCCAACCCAGCTTTCTTTTGGTGTCCATTAGCATTGTAAATGGTATTCCACCCCCTCACTTTCAATCTGGGAGTGTCTTTGGGTCTAAAATGAGTCTCTTGCAGACATCATATCAATGGGTCTTGTTTTTTAATCCAATCTGATAGCCTATGTCTTTTGATTGGGGCATTTAGCCCATTTACATTCAGGGTAACTTTTGAAAGATGAATTTAGTGCCATTGTATTGCCTGTAAGGTGACTGTTACTGTATATTGTCTGTGTTCCTTTCTGGTCTATGTTACTTTTAGGCTCTCTCTTTGCTTAGAGGACCCCTTTCACTATTTCTTGTAGGGCTGTTTTCGTGTTTGCAAATTCCTTTAGTTTTTGTTTGTCCTGGAAGCTTTTTATCTCTCCTTCTCTTTTCAATGACAGCCTATCTGGATATAGTGTTCTTGGCTACATATTTTTCTCATTTAGGGCTCTGAATATATCATGCCAGTCCTTTCTGGCCTGCCAGGTCTCTGTGGATAGGTCTGTTGCCTATCTAATATTTCTACCATTGTAGGTTACAGATCTCTTGTCCTGAGCTGCTTTCAGGATTTTCACTTTGTCTCTGAGACTTGTCAGTTTTACTATTAGATGTCGGGGTATTGACCTATTTTTATTGATTTTGAGGGGGTTCTCTGTGCCTCCTGGATTTTGATGCCTGTTTCCTTCCCCACATTAGGGAAGTTCTCTGCTATAATTTGCTCCAATATACCTTCTGCCCCTCTCTCTTTCTTCTTCTTCTGGGATCCCAATTATTCTAATATTGTTTCATCGTATGGTATCACTTATCTCTCGAATTCTGCCCTCGTGATCCAGTAGTTGTTTTTCTCTTTTTCTTAGCTTCTTTATTTTCCATTATTTGGTCTTCTATTTCACTAATTCTCTCTTCTGCCTCATTTATCCTAGCAGTTAGAGCCTCCATTTTTGATTGCCCCTCGTTAATAGCCTTTTTGATTTCGAATTGGTTAGAAATTAGTTCTTTTATTTCTTCAAAAAGGGTTTCTCTAGTATCTTCCATGATTTTTTTCAAGCCCAGCTAGTATCTTTATAATTTTCATTCTGAACTCTAGTTCTGACATCTTACTAATGTCTGTATTGATTATGTCCCTGGCAGTTGGTACTGCCTCTTGTTCTTTTATTTGAGGGGATTTTTTCCATCTTGTTATTTTGTCCAGAGGAGAATAGATGAATGAGAGAACAAAATGCTAACAGGTAACAATGACCCCAGAACAATATACACTGAAGAAATCAGAAGAGATTTGAAACCGGGGAAAAAGAAAGGGAAAGAAAGAAAAAAGAAAAAAAAGAGTATGATCAAATATGATCAGGCTGGTGAATAGATCAGTGCCACACAGATTTTGGTCATATTTTGGTATGTTAGAGAAACTGCCTCCCAAAATTTTAAAGAAAAGAAAAAGAAAGAAAAACTTATATATGTACAAAAATAAGGGTAAATATGATGAAGGGATGTAATATGACTGTAATAATGAAAATTATAAAAGATTTTATAAAAGGAATTATAAAAGATTTTATAAAAGGAATTGATAAGATAAGATAAGAAGTTGGCAAAAAAAGAAAGAAGAGAAATTTAAAAAAAAGGGAGTCTCCAGGCAGGAGACTAGAACACAGCCATACACTAGAGATTTAGGACATATTTTGGTCTGTTAGAAGCAAATGTATCCCAAAATTTTAAAGAGAGAAAAATATATATAAAGAGATATATATATATATATATATATTATATATATATATCATATATAGTATATGATATATATATATATATCAAAATAAGGGTAACTACTATGAAGGGATAGAATATGACTAAAAATGAAAAATAAAAAAAATTTTTAAAAAAAGGGATTGATAAGATGTTGGTTGAAAAAGGGAAAAAGAAAAATTCAAAAAACAACAAAAAAAGAAAGTTAAAAAAATTAACTTTGAAAGACTAAAGAATCATGGGAAAAAAACCATGAATACTATGTGAAGTCTTCCCCTAGCGCTGGAGTTCTGCCGTTCTCACTGATCAGTAAACTTGGTCTTGGCTGGCTGTTCTTGCTGATCTTCTGGGGGAGGGGCCTGTTGCCGTGGTTCCCAAATGTCTTTGCCAGAGCGGAATTGCCCCGCCCTTGCCGGGTCCAGGCTAAGTAATCTGCTCAGGTTTGCTCTCGGGAGCTTTTGTTCCCTGCAAGCTTTCTGCACAGCTTTGGAGGAAGAGAGTGAAAATGACAGCCTCCCAAACTCTGCTCTGGAGGAGCCGAGAACTTGGGGCCCTACTCCTCAGTGCACCCCCATAGATAATCAGTCAATCACTCCTGTCTCCCCATCTCCAGCCGCACTCCATGCTCACCCTTTCTATCTCTGGCAACCGACCCCATGTGGAGTTTCCAAACCCAGCAGATCCCTGCAGTGCGCTCCTGTCCCACTCTTCCCTTGGGAGGGAGGGGAGTATCCCCGGATCTGCCATTTGTTGGGTCCCTGCTGGAAGAGCAGTGGCCCAACTGTGCCACGGATCATGGTTTATGGCAACCCTGAGCTGAGAGCCCACTCCTTGGCTCTATCTCTGCAGCCGGCTTCCCCACTCTGATACCTGGGAGCTCTGCTGCACTCAGGCACCCTCGGTCCTTCTGTGACACCAAGGGTCCTGAGACCATACTGTCCCAGCAATGGTTCCACTCCCGGCTTAGCCACTGGAGCGATGTCCCTCAGTGAAGCCAACTTCTAAAAGTTCCAATTTTGTGCTCCACTGCTCTATTACTTGCCAGTAGTGGCCAAGGGAGGCCCCCTCCCCCGCCATCTATCCTCCTGAATATCGCCTCGGATTCACTTCTCTGCACTTCCTACCTTCCTGAATGTGGTCGCTTTTCTGTTCAGAGAGTTGCTGCTATTCTTTTCTTCGATCTCCTGTTGATTTTGTAGGTGTTCAGAATGGTTTTATACCTGTCTAGCTGAATTCCTGGGACCAGACGAAATTTAGGTCTCCTACTCTTCCACCATCTTGCTCCTCCTCCTTGTTTGCATACTTTTTTGTCCTGTGTTCCACATAGACAAAATAATCATTAAAGGTTTTTGGGCATATAATAGGCATTCAAATACAGTCATTTAACAAATGGATTTTTTAGCAAATATTTAATTGAAGTCCTACTAAAAAAGATATCCCAGTATTTAAATATAATACTTGGATTAATACTAAATAAGAAAACATACAGGTAGATTAATACTAAATAAGCAAATATACAGGTTGAAATAGGTTATGATTTCTATTTTCACAGCGATAAAGAAAATATACATGTAATATTATTAAAAACATTATTGAATATCAAAATTTTGTGTTCATCAGTGAAGATGTTGTTCACTCTTGTATTGTGCTTCTCTATATTTATAATATGTGTTTTAGTCCTTTGGCTAAAGGCTACTTAACCAATAGCTACATGATAAGGTTCAACTGAACCATAAAATTTGCAATAACATAGTCAATCTGCAAAGTCTGTATATTGCAATTCTGATCTGAATCATAACTTATGGCTTGGAATTTAAATAATCTGGGACACGAAGTTATGTTTCATTATGTATAAGAATAATATGTTATTTGTCCTATGCATTGGGAGAAGCCATACCTCAATAGTGCTTCTGAATATTTTTTTCACCAATGTATCCTGAGATATTCAAAGAATATACTGAAGTTAGGAAATTCAGCTCAGAACAAGTGATTGCATGAGCAAATACAAAAAATTCATATAATTTTGGATTCACTACAAAAATAATTTGTGGCATAAATTAATAATTTAAATTATATATTTTCCCAAATATGTTTCAACAAAATTAATAATCCTGGAAAGCCTCACCATTTTAACTTATCCCAGAGTGCAGACCTCTAGCATAGAGCCATGTCCGTAACTTGAGAAGCATGACATAGAAGAAAAGTTGTCTTCTATTCCAAGGTCCAATCCTCAGCAGCTGTGTAACATTGGGTCATTTATTTAACATGTATGAGCTTCAGATTTCTCAATGTATGAACAGAGACAAATATTCTTATTTTGCAGTATAATTGTGAGTATAGGAATAAGCACTAGATTACAGTGAATTCAAATATATATCTTTTTAAAAAGGTAAAATCATGACTCATATAAAAATAAAATGAACTCTTGTCAAAAGGTTTATTCAATGCATCATAAGAAAGATGTTATGAATGGTCCAGAGAACATTTGAGAAGTAGGTATATGTAAATAACAAAAAAAAATGTTAGGAGTCTTTGATTAGATAAAAAACTGGTTAATGTCTGATGGAACCATAAATCTAATTTCTGAAATTATCAATTTCACCAGACAGCAATAATTGGAAATTTGAAACACAAAAATCTACAAATTAACTTCTGCCCTGATAGATTTTTTTTTTAATTGTCCTGTCAATAGAAAGTCAAGCTCAGCTGTTCACTGGAAAACATCCAGTAATCTCTTCTGTTTCCAATTTCCAGGTGGACTGAGGAGTGACTGGGAGTCAGGGAAATAATTGCACTGAAAAAATTAATGTTAATGCCATTTTTTAAATGATGAGAGGACAAGATATATATAGGGTTTTAAAAATTAAATCCTTATATTTTCAGGCAACTGACACCAACTTTATATTTAATTTTTACCACAACTTTGAGAGGTATTTTTAAAATCTTCACCATTGTTCAGAGAAACTGGAGCCTAGAATATAACTTACATTAAAAAAATTTATATCCCTTCCTATCAGCTTTGAAATATGTTTAAATATAATCATCTTAAAAATTACCTTCTTAGGACTCCACCTCCACTTCTAGCTACTGCCGTAACTTGTGCCCTGGTATCATACACTGTAAATTTGGCCTTGGAGTCAGAGTAGATAAAGATTTGGATTCATACGATCTGGCTCCCAAGCATATAAGTTATGAAGGCGTCATTGTTGAAGAGAGAGGGAGATAGAAGAGAACTTGCTCTTGTGGAAAATTCAGAATTTCAATGATTTTAGGGCTGAGTCAAAGCAGCCAAATGTTAATTAATTATTGTTTTAAAAAATTTAATTGAAGTATAATTGGCACATATATTAGTTTCAGGTGTATAACATAGTTATTTGACAGTTACATATATTATAAAATGCTCACCATGGTAAATGTGGTCACCATCTATCACCACACAAAGTAATTAAAATATTACTGACTATATTCCGTATGCTGTACTTTTCACCCCTTTACTTATTTATTCTATAACTGGAAGTTTGTACCTCTTAATTCCCTTAATCCATCTTGCCCATCCCCCAACCCCTTTGACAACCACCAGTTTGTTCTCTGTATTTATGAGTCTGCTTCTATTTAGTTATTGTTTGTTTCTTGATGGGGTTTTGATGGTGGTGTTATTTTATGTTGTTTTTGTTTATTTTAATCAACTTTCAGCAGTCTAGGAAATATCTTAGCCAAGGGAAGTAGTTGGATTTTTCTTTTCTAACAAGAGAGGAGGGAAAGAAAATTTGTAAGAACATAGGTAAATTTGTGTGATTAGATATTGAGAGTCTGATGGCTTCAATTATTATTATTATTATTAGTAGTAGTAGTAGTAGTAGTAGTATTTGGAAAATGGATTATCTGTTAGGTGAGAAAATGCTGCTAGAGCTGGAGATTTAAGACAAAACTAAATTCTTTGGAATCTGAACCCCAAACCTTCCTGCCTCTTGGAAAACACACTCTTTGTATGAGTATATTGAAACTAAAGCACAGAAGCAAGGGAACTCAGAGGAACCTTTCTTTTCAGGATACTCAAAGCAAGAGGAGCTCAAGAAGAAATAAAGGATAGTCCAAGACATGGAAGTAGAACCAGGGAAAACAAAGTAGAAAAGTTTTAAGGTGTAGGCCAGGGGCAAAAAGAGTCCATGCTGCAGACAGTTAATGAAGAAGGACTGAAATGTATTCTGACCATGAGGATGCCCTTAGCAAGAGCAGTTTTTGTAGCAGGGGGAGAGAAAAATAGATTCTTAAAATTTGAGAGGAAAAGAATGCAAATAAAATTTTACAGTGCTCTTAAATTGTTCTTTCCAAATATTGACAGTAGGCATTTATAACAGAAATGAAAAAGTTTCTTTTAATGCGTCAAGAGATTTTTGCTTATCAATAAAAATATATGAACACATCATTTAAAAATGGGCAAAGTACTTGAATGGGAACTACAAATGGCCAATAATTATTTAAAAATATTAATCTACAGTAATAACATAATTTTAGTGGAACAGAAACAGCAAAATTATTTGTTCTATAAAATCTTTAAAGATATAAAAGAAGTAACACTTTTTGTTTGATTTTAAAGATTTATTTATTTACTTTAGAGAGAGAGAGCATGTGAACGTGTCGAGGGTAGGGAAGGGCAGAGGAAATTGGAGAGTGACAATCCTCAAACAGACTCCCACCTAGCTGCTGGGCTCAGGGCTCCACTGCGGGCTCAAGTTGGGGCTCAAGGCAGGGCTCCATCCCAGGACCCTCCATCCCAGGATCGTGACCTGAGCCATAACCAAGTGTCTGTAGCCCAACTGACTGAGCCACCCAGGCACCCCTAAGAAGTAATAATTGTTTTGGGGTTTTTGTTTAAGATATTTTTATCCATTTATGTGAGAGAGAAAGAGAAAGAGAGAAAGAGCACAGCAGGGAGGAGGGGCAGAGGGAGAAGTAGACTCCCTGCTGAGCAGGACATGAGCCAAAGGCAGATGCTTAACCAACTGAGCCACCCAGGTGCCCCAAGGAGTAATAGTTTTATATACTACTTGTTAGATGTAAATATTATATACTTCTAGGAAGGTATGAAAGGCAATTTGCAATGTATAACAAAATGCTAATTTTTTTTTTTACTTTTTACTTTTTAGATTTATGCTAAAATATTATCAGAGATAAACTGCTTGAAGATATTATTTATCTACTACAAGATGTTTGTCATTACAGAATCAAGCATAATGATGAAGAGTGGGTATGACCCAAATATCTAAATACAGGGGATTGGAAAATTATCAGATGTCTATATAATGGAATATTAAATACTCATTGTAATTATGCCTTCAAAAGACTATTTACTGAAATGGAAAATTACAAAATTTTTTATTTTTTAAAAAGCTTCATAGCAATTGTCACATCATACCACTTTGGCTAACAAGTGAGCGTATATACACTCTCTGAAAACACATTAAGTAGAGTTATTTCAAGCAAAAACTTATGTTTTATCTTTGATTTGTTCTGTGGTTCCTGAGTTTTCAACTCTTAATCTGTATTAATTCGGTAGTTATAAAAAATTTGCAGTGAACCAAAGAATGAAGTTAGCATGGTGGATTAACAAAGATTTGAAGAAGTCAAATTTATTTTTAAAGTAGTGTTCATCTGGTTGTTTTTGTAGGCAAACGGGAAGTAATGAAGAGAGAAAGACAGTTGAAGACCCTGGAATGTATATATTTAATTTGCTTAAAGGCAACCAAAATGGTATTTTTTCACTGATCACTGACCTTTTCTCCAGTGTATACACGAAAAGATACATTAAAAGATACTCCTTTGATTACTTCCCAAGGAATGACCTCTCTGCCATTTCTCTTTCTTTGCTCAATGTCTTCTACATCCTTTCTCAACAATCAAACAAAAAAGGTCCTGAATTCAGACTCAAATTAGGATTGGATGAAGGCAAAAACAAACAAACTTCTCTAATAACTCTAACTGATCCTCTCAGGACCGAAACCTAATCTTAGGCTTAAGACATCTTGTCATCATCAGTGGTCTATATAATTATACAAAGTAATTTTAAAGATTAGGTTCAATTTTTGATTTGGTGTTGGTACTAGAATAATGCAGTATCCCTAAATTTCAGAAATATGTCAGATATAAAATTATTTTATTTTTTACATTTAATTATTTTTGGCTTTAATTATGCCACGGGTCAGACTGTATAACTGGGTTCCTACTATGTGCTACATTCTATGTTCTTCAACTTTTTAGCTAGCTCCATGACCTTGTTGACTTCCCTTGATTTTAATTAATGTTCTCCTTTGATAAAGAGGGAGTTAGGCTAGAGGAAACTTAATGTTTATCAGAATCACCAAGAAGCTTATTAGATAGGAGTTTCTGGGTCCCACCCCCAGAGTGTTTGGTTCAGTGTATGTGAGTTAAGGCCTGAAAATGTGTGTCTGAGACCATTTCCCAGGTGATGTTATTGCTGCTGTGCTAGGAACCATCCTTTGAAAACCACTTTTAGAATTTTCTAGCTCAAAAAACTCAAGAAAGTCACAGGGAAGCAGGGCACAGATATACTATAACAAACTGGAACATTTTAGTCTCATTTATATAGATGGACCAATCTTACTAATCCTGCCATTAAATAAAAAAAATGTTTCAACCAAGTAATTTTAAAGATCTAATTGGTTTTACTAATTGATTCATGAATTGGGCAGCATCCCATCTAGCAAGCAGACGGGAGCTCCAAAGGGGTACAGAATAGGAAAGATTTTCACAAGTAGAGAGAGAATGGAAAAAAGGAAGTTATTAGCAAAGAATATGTTCTTTTAGGAAAGATCACCCTCCTAAGGGGAACAGAGGGGGGTCTATCAGTAAATTTCTTGTGCTGACCCAGAAATCCCCATGGTGACTGGTGAAAGGTTCTATATCTCAGGAGTTGAAACTGCAGTTAGCTTAGTGACTTGATTTACTGACTTGGGGCCTTGACCTATGTGACACCATTTTGGGCTTGTGATTTTCTTTTTAACTCTCCTTATACCGGGTTTATAGCATTTCTGTTTTATTTTTCTTACAGCAGGATAAAGAAATTATTTCACACAAGAAGAGAAATAAATATCTTCAAAGACGATTTATTTGGGGCAATTTACTAGATGACTCTGTACTGAAACAAACCATAATGTTTTAAACAACGTACATATATTTCTGTTCTGGCAGTGTTTACCACAATGCTTACCATACGGTAGAGACTCCAAACATTTTTTTGTGATGTTAGGTATGAAAAAGGACTTTGGCTGCCTCCATTTTGACCTCAAACTTTCTAGTTGGGTTTTTCTGTTTTTCTTTCCAGCCTGTCTCATGGCTCAGCTGGAAGACCCTGAGGGCAAAGCCTCCCCTGATGGGAACAGAAACTACCCCTTCAAGCATGTGGACTGCCCTGAGCCAACAAGACAACACCCACGATTGACTCCAAGACAACAGATCACTTTGATCTGCACATACCCAACCATCTTTGCCCCACATTTTCCTTGTATAAACCTGGAAGTATTTTCAGCATTTTAGAGACAGTCTTTGAGACCTTAATCTGCTGTCTTCCCAGTATTGGCGTCACTGAAATAAATCCTTTTCTTGTTTCACCACCACTCATTTCTCTGTCTTTGGATTTTGCCAGCAGGAGTGGTAGAACTTGGTCTGTTTGGGATCCCTGGAGCCAGGTGCTCTTGCATCTCTACGCCCCAGCTATAGGTACATTTGGTATCTCTTATTTTAGTTAGAGATTTTTGCATTTCTTGTCACTTTAATAATGGGATAGTAAAGTTTACTTCTGCTAATTTTTTTTTTGCCCAAATAACAAATATCTATCTATCTACCTGTCATCTATCTACCTGTCTCTATCAATACAGTTCTACATTAGGCTATCGACTTGTCAACAGTCTAAACGACAAAAAAAAAAAAAGTCTTGTCTTCTTTTTCTCATTTTAGTGTATTTATTGGCATATTGGAAAATTCTGAAAATATTCTACAACTAACAAAATAAACATCTAGGGTGTGGAGAAAGAACAAAATGAAAGACAATGGAAGTCTTTTACGTATTTATATATACTAAAATAAAAATCAAAGACAGTCCAAGAGCTAAAATAGTCCACAAGAAACAAAAGAGGCAAGTAGAGAATACGTGTAAGACATTTGCCCCAGGGAGGAGGCAAAAATAAACAGAAGGTGACATCATTTAAGTAGTTAAATGGTTGTTCTTGGTCTCAAAAATAGATTTCTTTGTGGGGACAGGGACTGAAAGGTCATTTTAATATATCTTTACTATAAAACAAATCACATTTCACTAGGTAGGTAAGAAAGACAAAGTACCCACGACAATGAATTGCAGGGAACCATTTTAGAAATGCTCAGTAAATAATACCCTCAGCTCCCCAGAGCACTTCAAAACCAAGTGGGATTTGAAATACCACACCTACAGGGTATATTTATCATCTAGGTTTCCCACTCAATGCCAATGCATAATAGACTATCCTAGCACAACTTGGCAGATAAAAAGAAAGTGCAGCTTTCTCTTTACATGATTTTCAAAGAATCATGGGGAATCAAAACTGTGACTCCGATTCAAGGAAACAAGAGTCCTGCCACTTAAGCACATAGCCACTGTTGGGAAATGATGAGGCTGGTGTTTATAACGCAACCTTTAGAGAAAGGATTCGTGCAAACTTCAATTCTACAGCCCAAGTAGGGAAAACACACAATACCGAGGATAAAGTAAAAGAAAAATCACGCAGTGTTCACCTTTTTATGTACCAATCTTCA